>NW_024412428.1:24842390-24868915 GCF_014898765.1 Herpailurus yagouaroundi | reverse complement strand
CACACACACACACACACCCGCGCCAGGTGCTCCAGCCGCGCCGAGGATCCATTAGAAGCCCAGGTGCTCGTATAAAAAAGGGGAAACACACACACACACACACACACACCCACCAGGTGCTCGTATAAAAAAGGGGAATCACACACACACACACACACACACCCACTAGAAGCCCAGGTGCTCGTATAAAAAAGGGGACGGACACACACACACACACCCACGCCAGGTGCTCCAGCCGCACCGAGGACCCACTAGAAGCCCAGGTGCTCGTATAAAAAAGGGGAAACACACACACACACACACACACACACACACACACTAGAAGCCCAGGTGCTCGTATAAAAAAGGAGACGGACACACACACACACACCCACCAGGTGCTTGCTCCAGCCGCGCCGAGGACCCACTAGAAGCCCAGGAGGACCGACTAGAAGCTGGGCGGGGCCAGAACACACCCTCTCCTCCTGCCTTCGGAGGGAAGCCCTTCATCCGGGACCTCCAGCCGCCAGAGGCCTGCGACAGTAAGTGTCCGAGGTGGAAGGCACCAGGCGCGTGGCCTCTGCGAGGACAGCGCTGGCGCACATGGGGGGTGGGGGTGGATCTGGCTCTGCCGCGTGGCCGGCTGGCCGGCTGGCGGGTCGCCTCGTTTCCCTCCCGGTCTGGGAGGTGATTCGCGTTCCCTGAGGAAGGTAGTCCCTGATGGCCGTGCCGTTGTGTCCACTCTTGGGTAACACAGGCATGGAGGGGCCGGAAATCCATACTTCCGTGTGAAATCTCTGGTCTTTGAACTGTTGGCAACGGGATACGTTAAAATGGGGCTGACCAGACGAAACGCCTCTGCGAGGCCACCTGTTTTCAAGCTCTGCATTAGCGGAAGAGTGCTGTCAGGTTTGCGAAAGGAGAAAGATCCGGGCGAGGGCCCGGCCGCTGATGGGGAGCCCCCCACACGGAGCAGCACGGAGCGGGGTGCTTTGCCGACACTGACGCCTCTCATCCCTGGTGTGTAACTGGGAGGTGAGCTCTGTGGTCGTCCTCCTATTACAGATGAGGAAACTGGGGGGGCCCACGACCTTGCCCGGGGTCCCATAGCTAGCTGGGGCCGGCTGATCCCAGGCCATGGATGCCTTCAATGCCCTGGCGGCCTGCCTCCAGTCCCGTGGAGGATGGGGGGGCGGGGGGCGGGGGACATGGGGGCCGGCTCTGAGACACAGCCACCACGAGCCTGGGGGAACTTGGCGGCTGCCAGGACCAACTTAAGTCTCTAGTGCCTGCTGGAAAAAGGGCTTCTGTGCGCCCTGAGCATGGGCGCAGAACCAACAGGGCACGTCAAACGCTGACGCGGGCTTGCACGGGCGGCTGCTACGGTGCTGGTGTCATTTGTGGCTCGTGACCTTGCCACCAGGCGACTGTTGTTTTAGCTGATGATACCATTTGCCGACAAGGTATGGCAGATGGTGGGAGTGACCGTGCACGGCCCCCACTGCCAGCCCTCTCTTCCAGTTGTTATGGTTCGGGGTGATGAGGACTTCGGTGAAGGTTGGTGGCAGGCAGGGTGAGATCAGCAGGGAAGCCGGGCTGCGAAGGTGGGGCTCTGGTGTCACTGTGGCAGCAGGGGGATGGCTCATTGGCCCCTTGCCAGGCTGGCTGGGAGGAAGGGGTTTCCTATCCAGTCTTGGTTTAAGCTGCAGCGGAGGTCATCCTGGGGAGCTGGGGTACCCCAGGGAATGTATAAAAGGCACACGGTAGGGGGCTGTCCGGCCCCTAAGTCCCCCTTTTCTAGAAACTGCCCCTCCCCCCGCAGAGATATCCAGACACAGCCCCGCCCTTCCTTACCACACAGGACTGCACCAAGAGTGGCCTCCTGATCCAGCCAGCTGGGAGACGCTGGCTTTGAGACCATCTGTGTCCTGAGTCAACCCAAGTAGGCCGCGACAGAACTTCCGTGTGGAAGTGAGCAGTGGAAGCGAGCGGGGCGGGTGTTGACATGTATTGCCTACCGAAACGACGTGCTTATCGTGCTATCGGCTCAGGGCCGAGTCTTTTCTGTGCCCGGCTACAGAGTCTCTTAGCCCCTTGAAAAATGGTTTTCCAAACTGAGGCGCTGTGATAAGTCCCAAATGACAAACCAACCCTCAGAAGACATGAAGAGGGCTTTGGGGTTTTCCTTGGCACTCCTGATGACTCCACCTTTCTGTGACGCTCAGCGGATGCTGGCGAGGGGGGTGGGGTGGGGTGGGTGGGTGGCCGGTCACCAGCTGGTGGCTGTCCTAGTCTGGGAGGTACGATTTCTCCTTCCGTTTCATGTTGCCTACTGCCAAGGAACTGGCAGCCTCTATGAAGTTTTCCAAATCAGGGATGGTCAGGAAATTCAGGATCCTACTCATTTTTCCCAGGAGGGTCTGCATCTTCTGGGCCGCTGAACCACATTCTACCTCCAGGATTGCTTTCTGCCTCATTTCACTCAGCACCTCCGGGGTTATGGACTGTGGGAATTCAGAGAAGGCTGGGTGAGCATAAATGCTGCCCAGGTGTCGTGATTTCCACCCCAGGATCAGGCCCCCTGTTGGCCAAGACCAAGCCTTCTCTGGAAACTTCGCCGCCGAGGGGCACGCCTCTGCTCCCGGCCTTGCCCCCAGCAGTACGTCTCTCATTGGCCTGGGCCTGTGGCCACCTGGCCGCAGAGATGTGGGCTGAGGACACACCGAAGCCTGACCCCAAACCAAAGGCTTGCCGGCTCCTGGGCCCTCAAGCGGCCTGCCTTGCAAAGGCTGTGCCTTCCTGGGGGTGTCTGGCTTCTCCCCGTGGATTCCTACCGAGGTGGGGCAGGGAGGGAGATGTCGTCGCACGAAGGGTCTTATTTAAGCCTTACAACGATGTGGTGTCCGTTTTGCAGACAATAAGGGGCACGGGAAGTGTAGGAGGCCTGCCTGGGGCCTCACAGGAAGTGGATGGGCTGGCGTGTTCCTCCTAGGACACCCCAGCTGCCTGGCTCAGGTAGACCTGCTGACGAGTCACGTGTGTGCTGAGTTGCTTCATTTGGGGCCCACCCTCCACTGGCAGAGCCCCTGGGGCTTCCAGGCCTCCTGGACTCTGCCTACACCGGCCTTTACCTGACCCTCCTCCTGGGCACTGGCTTCCTTTTGTGGCCCTCCTCCCTCAGTAAAACTGTCCGAAGGCCAGCGGCCCGGGTCCTCCCACCCTGCCAACCTAGCTGCTCCCTTAGCTCATCAGCACGGTGCGGTGGGGGCTGAGTGGGTGGCTGGGGGACTGGGTCGGCCGCTCTGGGACATCTGGGGTAGGTGAGGACGTTGGGACATGACTATTCAGCATGCCAAGTGGCAGGCCTCGCCAGGCCAGGTGACCAGCTGCCCGCTTCTGGCTGTCCACCTTTCCCAGTTGGAAAACACCTCGGTCCTGGGCGAGCCGAACCCACCACATTCCCTCCACTCCCTTCCAGTGATTTCATTCGGCCTCATTTTGCCCGAGTCTGCTGTTCGGTTGCTTTGTCCGTCAACCTACTGCTCTGTCTGCTCACCTCCCGGAAAACATGTCGGTCTGTCTCTCTCCCCACACAGGCAGTCCTACTTTCAGAGACCTCGAACGCCTCTCTGGTGGGTCTGGAAACAGAGCCTTCTGTGCATGGTGAAGGGCAAGTTGGAGCAAGAGCAGGGTCTTGTGTGGGTCCCAGTGGGGGCGGGGGACAAGGACACCCTATTCCTCTCCTGCACTCTGGGCCTGGGGAAGGGTCTCGAGAACCCACCTTCTTGCCTTCTTACGGTCAGAACCGCAGGGTGCACACTCACCATTTGTAGTGGGTTGAACTGTGGCCCCCGAAAGCTATGTCTGAGTCCTAATCCCCAGCACCCGGGGCTCCCACACCCACCGCCCCGCACCATCACCTGGCAAGCTTTTAAGGAATGCAGATCTCCAGGCCCCTCCCCAGACTGACCGGTAACTGTGTTCGAAAACAGGGTTTTTGCAGATGTCATTAAGGATCTCAGTATGAGGCCATCCAGGACTTAGTGTGGGCCCTAAGTCCAGCGTCGGGTGTCCTTACACAAGAAAGGAGAGGGAGACTGGACACACAGACGGACCCAGAGAAGAAGGCTGTGTGAGGGTGGAGGGTTGAACCGATGCTGTAGCAAGCCAGCGAATGCCTGGGGCCACCAGAAGTTGGGAGAGGCAAGGAGGGACTCTCCCCGAGAGCCTGCGGAGGGAGCGTGGCCCTGATGATACCTGGATTTCAGACCTCTAGTCCCCAGGGCTGTGAGGGTGAGTTCCTGTTGTAAGTCACCCGATTTGTGGCAATTTGCTCTGGCAGCCCGAGGACACGAATCCATCTGGCTACTTTCTTGCCCGACTTGGGCGGCACACCCTCAACTCCCCGGTGCTCATTTGTTTCAAGATGAGTGGTTTGGGGAGGAGAGATGAGGATACCCACGGCAGGACTGGGAACGTAGGTTTCCCCCTTGTGTCTGTCCCTGCCAAGTGACGGGGCTGTCGTGTCAGGGGAACTACTGAATGTTGACACCTTTGCTTTCTCGTCTGAGCTCTTTGAGGCTGTCCGGCTCCTCGGCTCCAAGTCTCAAGGGCTCGGAAGTGACTGATTGCTTCTGTTGTGGTCAAGCATCGGGTCAGCGAAGGTGGCCGTGTCGGTCCTCCGTCGGTTGCAGAGATGCCGAACGTGGCCCAGAGAGAGGCCGGCCGGTGGCCTGGGCCGGCGGGCAGTAGCCTGGCAGAGGGAGGTGAGACCTTACCTTGTACTTGGTGCCCAGGTTTAAGCGGATGTGCTTCTGTTGGTGGTTGAAGCAGAAGGTGATCTCATCCTGGCTCCTTATTTGTACTTTGATGTACTGGTTGATTTTCAAGGAGATGGACTGGACGGGCGGCGCGTGGACGTGCAGGTTCAGATTCCACCAGTTCCAGGCCTTCTGGTATTTGCCTTTGGGGAAGTAGTAGCCCAGGTTTTGGCTCAGGCTCAACCTAGACCAAGAAGGGATCAGGTAACCATGGCGCTGGGCCCTTGTGCGCGGGGGGGGGGGGGCAGAGCCTCTCCTGTGGCGAATGCAGGCCTGCCCCCCTCCCCTGCCTCTTTCCCATTCCCCTCCCTCCTGGCCTGGAGGCTCCCACACCCACCGCCCCGCACAATCACCTGGGAAGCTTTTAAGGAATGCAGATCTTCAGGCCCCACCCCAGACGGACAGAATGTGAATCCAGAAGGTGGGGGTCAGCCCTTCCCCAGTGTGCACATCATCCTTCCCTTTGGGTTTTGGACCCAGAGAAGATGTGGTTATCTCTTGCCTGCCTTATTGGAGAATTTTTAAAAAGTGCTTTATGTGAGGCTAAGTCAAATGTCCTAAAACTTTTTTTTGCCCGTAATTTTATGTATGTCCCTGAACAAGCCACGTATATTCCCTGAGCCTAAGTTTCTTCATCAAGAAAATAAAAGTAGTTCCTAGATTTCCCTAAGGTCTCTTCTGGCCTTTGAAAGTGAGTGTCACTGGGGACAAGAGGCCCTAATGAATGTCACCAGGTAATGATCTGAGAGAATTGGCTGAGTTTCTTGCCTCTGCCACTTAGCATCTAGTAACTTCTTCTACCTTTGAGGCATTGATTTCTGCACAAAAGGTCCCCAGGGCAAGGCAGATACCTCTGAGAACAAAGTTGTCAACTAGGAAATGAGGCATCTGGGTGGCTCAGTGGGTTCAGTGTCCAACTCTTGATCTCAGCTCAGGTCATGATCTCACAGTTCATGAGATCTAGGCTCTGCACTAATGAATGAATGGTGTGGAACCTGTTGGGGATTCTGTCTCTCCCTCTCTCTCTGCCCCTCCCTCTCTATCTCAAAATAAATAAACAAACTAAGGAGAAAAACCCCAAACACACAGAAATTAAAAAAAAAAAAAACTTAAAGAATATGTAAGAAAATATTCTTAAAAACCAAGGCTGGGGGGCGCCTGGGTGGCGCAGTCGGTTAAGCGTCCGACTTCAGCCAGGTCACGATCTCACGGTCTGGGAGTTCGAGCCCCGCGTCGGGCTCTGTGCTGATGGCTCAGAGCCTGGAGCCTGTTTCCGATTCTGTGTCTCCCTCTCTCTCTGCCCCTCCCCCGTTCATGCTCTGTCTCTCTCTGTCCCAAAAATAAATAAACGTTGAAAAAAAAAATTAAAAAAAAACAAACCAAGCCTGGGAGAGTGAAAAAAATTTTTGGAAGTAAAAACAAAAGTCTGGTTTTGACTATCAAGAAGAAAAGCATTATAAAGTTCATGCAAGATGGTAGGCATTTCCCACTCCATGACCACTTAGTAGGGAAGGGAAGTGGGAAATCCTGAAAACACTGAGTACTTACCCCAAAAAGGTAGAGAAAGATTTTGAGGTGGCTGGATTACCTTGATTTGGTGGGATGAAGTTTCCCACTATTGCCAGAAATGGGAACTTAATGGGGCACCTGGGTGGCTCAGTCGGTTAAGCGTCTGACTTCGGCTCAGGTCATGATCTCACAGCTCGTGAGTTCGAGCCCCGCGTCGGGCTCTGTGCTGACAGCTCAGCGCCTGGAGCCTGCTTCGGATTCTGTGTCTCCCTCTCTCTCTCTGCTCCTCCCCCGCTTGTGCTCTGTCTCTGTCTCTCTCTCCCAAAAATGAATAAAATGTAAAAAAAAAAAACAATTTTTTTTTAAATTGGAAACTTAAGTTCAGTTGCACTGAGATATTTAGAAGTTTGGTTTTGTGTACAATACATGAGACTCCAAAGCACTCACCACGCCCTCCTCTCTGAGCCACCTGGAACAGAAGGGCACTGCGTCTTTCTAAGGCAATTGTCACCAGGTTTGACTCTCAAGAAGCATGGAGGAGATAACAGCCCGTGGAAGGGGTCACTGTGAGTCTGTGGTCGCTGTTTCACGCACGAGGAAGCAATGGCACCAAGGACAGAGCGCCTTCCCTGAGGCCAGGGACCTGCCTTGCTGCCCTCACAATACCCATCGTCCCCTTTGCAACATGTGCGAGTCGGAGAAACAAATTCACAAGCGAATGAGAGAGAGAGACTTACCCAGTGCGGGAGGACAGATGTGCAGCCTGGGAATCAAACCTTAACCACACTGCTTCTCCGTGGGGAGGGGTGTGTGGCTCTCTTAACCCAGACTTACCAGATTGCTTTGTTTTCATCGTAGAAGGTGGCATGGCCGGAGTTGTTGATAAGGGCCCGGACACAACCTTCTTCACTGTCTTCTAGAATGATATATATGAACTTTCTCTGTTTTGTGCTGAGGATGAGCATAGCCAGCTTTCCTGATGGATAGCTGGAAGACAGTTAAGGCACAAGCAGCCTCTTGGGACCCCCAGGAAAGGCAGAGAGCCCTGCAGAGGACGCAGGGCTCAGGAAAACCCATGCCCCAGCCCCAAACCACAAACTTCTTAGGTGTCACATGTGTCAGTATGAGTGTCCCTGGGTTTCGGTGGATACTGTATTTGGCCTGATTCATCAGGAAAGAGAATTTGGAAGACAATCCCACTGGGGTAGAGAATTAATTTTCCATCACCTTGAGGCACCTGGGAAGAGAAAATGAGCTTATGAAAAGCGCACAGGGGCTGACTGTCCCAATTCAGAGTCTAGTGTTGTCACTAGAGTGCTTGGGGTCTATTTACACTCTGGATGCCCACCCATCACTACCCCAGCCATTGCTACCACCATCTTGCTGGGGGTTCTGAATAGGAAATCTCTCGGGACCTCAGTTTACATGTCTATGTGATGAGGCTGAAGTGGATCACTGTGTGTGTGTGTGTGTGTGTGTACTCACAGGCACACACACAGATTTTATTTTTATTTTATTTTTAATTTATTTTTAATGTTTATTTTTGACAGAGAGAGAGAGAGAGAGAACGCGCGTGCGCACGCGCACGCATAAACGGGGGAGGGGCAGAGAGAGAGGGAGACACAGAATCCGAAGCAGGCTCCAGGCTCCGAGCCATCAGCACAGAGCCCGACGCGGGGCTCGAACTCACAGACTGTGAGATTATGACCGGAGCCGAAGTCAGACGCTAAACCGACTGAGCCACCCAGGCGCCCCCACCCAGATTTTAAACTATTATGTCAATGACTCCAGTGGTTACTGGTTGTATTTGTTTCCAAAGGCTGCCGTAACAAAGGAACACAAACTGGGTACTTTAAAACCCCAGAGATTTATTCTTTCACGGTTGTGGAGGTCTGAAATCCAGGTGTCAGCAGGGGTGGTTCTTTCTAGAGGCTCCGAGGAAGAATTTCTTCCATGCCTCTCTCCTGGGGTTTGGTGATGACCTGGGATCCCTGTTGCTCCTTGCCTTGTCTACACATGGCTGCAATGTCCACCTCCAGTGTCCCATAGTGTCCGCCATGTGTCTGTGTCTTCACGTGGCCGTCTTCTTGAAAGAACCACAGACGTCCTGGATTAGGGACCCGCTTCAGCATGACCTCATCTTCACTACCTCCATAAAGACCGATTGTCCAAGTAAGGTTCCATTCTGAGGCACCAGGCGTTAGGACTTAGATAGAGCTTTTCAGGGGAATACAATTCAACTCATAACATTGGCATCACTCGGGTTTTTTATTTCTTCTTGAGTCAGTTTTAGTGAATTATATTTTCCCGGGACGTTCGTTTTAGGTAAATTTTCAAATTTATTGTCCTAAAATTGTTGTCATGTGGTGTTAAAAAAAAAAAAAACCCTCTATTGCCTCTATAGTTATGACCTTGTCTTCATTCTTTTTATTATGACTCTCTTCTCTCTCTCTTTTTCCTGGATAAACCGTGCTCGAAGATTTGCCGATTTTACTAGTCTTTCCAGAGAACCAGCTTTTGGTTTGCTTCTTCTACTCTCACTTTGTTTTCCATTGTATCAGTTTTTAGTCTTACTAGGATCATTTATATGCTCCTGTCGGTTTTCTATATTATTTTATTTTATTTTTCTAATTCCTTGAATTGAATATTGAGCTTGTTGGTTTTCCTCCTCCTCCTTAATACACGCCTTTAAAGCTATAGCACTTCTGGCAAAATACTGTTTTAGCTGTTTCCCATGCATGTAGCTGTTAACCGTGAGTTTCACTCTAAACATGTTCAAATTTCCAGTACGATCTCTCCTTTGACACCTATGTTATTTACAAGTATGTCTTCAAATTTGCAAATGCACAGGGTGCTTTTGGAGATGTTGTTTATTATTGCTAAATATTTATTATTAAATATTTACTTATTTATTATTTATTATTAAAATTCACGGGGGTAAGAGAGCATAGTCTATGTGGTATCAGCGCATGGGAGAGGATAGTGTTTGCTGGGACTTGCTTAGTGGCCCAGTTGTGTCATCAATTACCGCAGCTATTTCACATGTAGCTATTTCTTTGAGAAGGACCCATGCCCTGGTCTTGTGTTCCCATCTGGGCATTAAAACCCACGCTCCTGGATTATCAGGATGCGCCCTTCTCCCACCTCTCGCTCTCCCCTCCCCAGCACCCGGCGACCCCCTGCCTCCCGCTTCCCACACTTGCGCTCTCGTCGCACCCTTCTGGCGTTCAGTTTCTCTGTTTGTGGTGTTGATCATTTCTCTTACTTTCTTACACACTCTGCTCTGTGTTTCTGACGCTTTGTACGTTTCATCTACATTTCCCAGATGTTTGCAGCCGGAAGGCTTTTGGGGTCATCTAGTGTCCCACCCCACTCTAATTGGAACTCAGGTTGGTGGTTCTCCAATTAGCATTATTGTTTTTTACATGATTATTTATTTATTTTTGAGAGAGAGAGAGACAGGGAGGGAGAGAATATGCAAGCATGGGCACACTGAGGATGGGCAGAGAGAGGAGACACAGAATCCCAAGCAGGCTCCGCACTGTCAGCGCAGAGCCCGACGAGGGGCTCGAACTCGTGAACCATGAGATCATGACCTGAGCCGAAAACCAAGAGTTGGATGCTCAACTGACAAAGCCACCCAGGCGCCCCACCAACTATTATCTTTGACGATGAAGACCCGTTTGTTCAAGAAAGCTTACAGCAGAATGCCCACATCTAAGGCGATGAACCCTGAGGAGCTGGGGCGGAGGGCTCCTGAGGGCATCCGAGTGAAAACCAGTCTGTGAGGTGACAAAGATCTGCAAACCGACTCCAACCCCACACCCAGCACTGTGCTGAACACTTTACCTCCACAGCGCGAGGACTCTGCAAGGTAGGCACCGTCATGATCTCCCTTGAAGACGAGGCTAAATGACTCGTCCCGTGAGAGGAGAGCCAGAGTTCAGGAATCTGCCCCTTGCTTGCCTCCAACCAGTAAGCTCCCAGCCACTTCCCACATTTAGTCTGCAAATCACTGCTCTTTTCTTTTTTAACCTAAAACAGGTGCTTTGTAAAGACATCCGGGGTTGGTTTGTTCCTGATGGCCTGTAAGAAGCTTCTAGACATTGCTCACGGGAGAGGATGTTTGTAGTTTAGGTCTTAGTTTCAAACGCCCCCTGAAAGCCAGACTTTCTTGAGAGGCTTTCTGCCTGTCAAATCCAATTGTCACGTAATGACATTTTCCTAGTGATGAAGACCCCACGGGCAAAGCAAAATCTCTGACACAGAGGAGAGATTGTCACATTTTCTCTCACTGGGAATTATATAATAAGTGGCTTATCTAAAAGCCTAAATCTCATCACCATTTGCCTGGGGACAGGGTATGAGAGTAGGAGCTAAAAGTTAGGAGAGAAGGGACTACGTCTCAGGCCCTCCCTTCAGTTCTACTAGAGAGGAAACTGCCTCACGGGCAGGGCCCTGTGCTATGAGAGAACGGCTGTCTGTCCCTGAGCTCTCCCTGTAACCATCTGTCTCTGAGCTCTCTCCCTGTGGCTGTCCGTCCCTGAGCTGTCTCCCTGGGGCCATCTCTCCCTGAGCTGTCTCCCTGTGGCCGTCTGTCCCTGAGCGCTCCCTGCCTGCTGTGGAGCTGCTGGCTCCTGGGCTGGCCGGGCTGGCCCCTGCCTGAACACGAGCACACACTTCCAAACGGTGCTACCTGACTCAGCAAGCTACCTGGAATGTATTGCTCATTTGAAAAAAACAAAAAAACAGCCAGATGTTCCCACTCCTCATGGGCCTTTTGGGCAGCCCCATGTTGTGGGGTGGATTAGGAAGGGACCTCTGTTTAGATCACCTAGTGGGAAACTTCCCCTTGGCTGCAAGGATATTTAGACAGACGCTGCAGGAGTAAAACTCTGAGGCAGGACAGGACAGGGATTGTGGGAAACATGGGGTTCGCCAGCCCAGCTGGAGTAAGAAGCCAAGGAAGGTTTCACGGGTATGTTGGAAGTGAGGAAGCTGGAACCTTCTGAGGGCTTCCAACATCCTTACCATTCACTGCTTGGTACAACCTGGAGAGCCCCCCGGCTTTCCGTCAGTTTCTCCATCCACAGGAGTTCTGGCTGCTCCACTGACTTCCTTCTTCACACAGGCCCAAGCGATGAAGGGAGACTGAACTTTCCATTCCTTCCGTGGAGGCTCGAAGAGTCATACCTTGGTTGACAGTATCGGTTTCCAGTTCTTTCCTACTTTTGCCACAAGGTGAAGCAACCCTCGTCATTTTAAGATGTTCGGCTTCTTGTCCTCTTAGTGCAAACTGCTTTCATTTTCCTTTGGACACACAGCAGAAATGCGTTTCCCAGTTCTCGCGCATCTAGGTGGGGTCATGTGACTTGTTTGGTGAGTAGAATTTTTTTTTTTTTTATTTTTTTTCAACGTTTTTTTTATTTATTTTGGGGACAGGGAGAGACAGAGCATGAACGGGGGGAGGGGCAGAGAGAGAGGGAGACACAGAATCGGAAACAGGCTCCAGGCTCCGAGCCGTCCGCCCAGAGCCCGACGCGGGGCTCGAACTCCCGGACCGCGAGATCGTGACCTGGCTGAAGTCGGACGCTTAACTGACTGCGCCACCCAGGCGCCCCTGGTGAGTAGAATTTAAGCCTAGACCTTGACTTCACTCCTGTCCACGCAACAAGATACAAAAGACTCCAAGATGGCGGAGACCCACCAGAAAGGAGCCCAGAGCCCCCAGAGCCAGCCTTGGAGGAGAGCCCCTCAAGAGAGCTATGAGACTTGAGTCAGACGTGACATGAGCAAGAAACATGCATCCGGGTATAAACCTGTTAGCTTTGGGAACTGTTTGTTTCAGCGGGTAATGAGCATTGCTCTGAGTAATACAGGCTCTGGGTCCACGTGAGAGTTATTTACATTTTTGGGGGTCTCACTTTCTTCGACTGGAAAGTGAAGAGAGTTAATACCATACCTATCCCATGAGACTGTTGGGAAAAGCGAAGTTTACGTTACACGTAGAAGTGCTTTATAACCTGCACAGTGTTACACAAATGTTAGGTTCCATTAGGCTTGAGTTCTCCAGTTTAGTAAATAGTAACATGGCAGTTACTCAGTTGCTCAGGCCAGAATTCTCAGATACATCCTCTCAACTTCTTTTTCTCTCACATCCTACTTCCAATTTAACAGGAAGCCTTTTTGAGTCTTTCTTCAAAAAACACCCCAAATCAGACTGCTTTCCACCACCTCTGCTGCCATTGCCCTAGTTGAGATGCCCGTCGTCTTTCACCCGAATTAATGCCCCGGCTCTCAGCTGAACTTCCTGCGTCTATTAACTTGCCTTGTTAAATCTATTCTCCATACACAGCCAGAAAGATTCTTCTACGGCGTAAGTCAGATGATGTTCCTCCCCTGCTCCAGATCGTCTCATGACTTCATATCATCCTTAGGATAAAATCTCGAGTCTTACTCTGACTCACCAGGCTCTACCCGAACAGGGCATCTGAGCCCATCCCCCATCCTCCTCACTTGCTCACAGCTGTCCTTGAGGAAAGGCCTCAGGACCTTTGCAACGCTTTGCTCCGCCCCTCATTTCATGCATGCCTAGACTCAAATGGCACTTCCCCAGCTGCCTTATACTTATCAGAACAACTCTCCGCTCAGGCCAACAACTCATGAGCCCCTGAGGCTACTTCATCCGTGGTTCCTAACAATACCTGACATAGCACTGACCAGGATTGTTGTGCATTGGCTGTCTCCTCAACTGGAACAGAAGTTCCGTGGGCACAGGACCTTTGTTTTGTTCACCCTTCTATCTCCAGCACCTAGAAGAGGACCTGGGCATAGTAGATTCTCACTTTATATGTTCAGAAGGCATAAAGTCTATCACATCTTCCTAATGCCCCCTTCAGCGCCTCTTTTTTTGAGCTTCAGACCTGATTGCTACCTCACTCTGAGGGACTCCACTATTTTGAGATGTTTGAGATTTTTATAACTGTACTGTGTAGGTGCTTTTTTTTTTTTTTTTTTAATAGCTTTATTTTTTTAGAGCAGGGCACAGCAAAACCGAGCAGAAAGTACAGAGATTCCCATATGTCTTTTGTCCCTAACACATGCACAGCCTCCCCCACTACCTACACCCGGCACCCACTGTCCATTATCGTCAATAAACCTGCATCGGCACATCACTACCGCCCAGAGTCCATAGGTACGTTAGGGCCCACTCTTGCTGTTGGACATTCTTTGGGTTTGGAAGAGGTATCACGGCGTGTATCCATCACACTGTGTCGTTTTTACTGCCCTAAAAATCCTCTGTGCTCCTTTGATTCATCCCTCCTTTTAAACTTCTGGCAACTACCGATCTTTATACTGTTTCTCTAGTTTTGTCTTTTCTAAAATGTCATATAGTTAGAATACTACATATCTTTTCAGGTAAGTCTCCTTGACCTAGTAACATGAATTTCAATTTCCTCCACGTCTTTTTATGGCTTGGGAGCTCATCTCTTTTTAGCACTGAGTAAATATTCCATTGTATGGATGTACCACAGTTTACTTATCCAATCCTCATGGGATGGCTTTTTGTTTTGTGCTTTTTGTGTTTGTTTGGCAGAGTAATGATTTTATTTTAGAACATCGTTGCGGAAAACATGTTCTGATGAGGTATAATCTTATCTTTCGTTATCTTTTCAAATTTTCATTTAAATCCAGTTAGCTGACATACAGTGCGATATTGGTTTCAGGGCTAGAATTCAGTGATTCATCACTTACATACAACACCCAGGGCTCATCATAACAAGTGCCCTCCATAATACCCGTTACCCATAGAGCCCATCCCCCACCCCCCTCCCTCCATCAACCTTCAGTTTGTTCTCCATCTTTAAGAGTCTCTTATGGTTTGTTTCCCTCTCACTCTCTTTTTTAAATCTGCCTCTCATATGTTCGTCTTTTTCTTAAACTCCACATATGAGGAGTGAAATCAGATGGTATTTGTCATTCTCCAGCTGACTTATTTTGCTTAGCATAATACACTCTAGTTCCATTTATGTCATGGCAAATGACGAGATTTCATTCTTTTTGATGGCTGAGTAATATTCCATCGTAGATGTATACTACATCTTTATCCATTCATCAGCCGATGGACATTTGGGCTCTTTCCACAGTTTGGCTATTGTTGATAGTGCTGCCATAAACCTCGGGGTGCGTGTATACCTTCGAATCGGTATTTTTATATCCTTTGAGTAAATACCTAGTAGTGCAATTGCTGGGTCGTAGGGTATTTCTATTTTTAGCTTTTTGAGGAATCTCCATACCGTTTTCCAGAGTGGACGCACCAGTTTGCAATCCCAGCAACAGTGTCAGCGGGTTCCTCTTTCTCCACAACCCTGCCAACATCTGTTGTTTTCTGTGTTGTTAATTTTAGTCATTCTGACAGGTGAGAGGTGGTATCTCATGGTTTCGATTTGTATTTCCCTGATGATGAGTGATGTTGAGCATCTTTTCACGGGCCTGTTACTCATCTGTATGTCTTCTTTGGAAAAATGTCTACTTGTGTCTCCTGCCCATTTTTTCACTGGATTATTTGGTTTTTTTTGGGTGTTGAGTACGAAAACTCATACTCAACAATTTATGGATTTTGGATACTAACCTTTTGTCAGATATGTCATTTGAAAATATCTTCTCTCATTCTGTAGACTGTCTTTTAGTTTTGTGGGTTGTTTCCTTCACTCTGCTGAAGCTTTTTAACTTGATGAAGTCCCAGTAGTTCATTTTGCTTTTGTTTTCCTTGCCTCCAGTGATGTGTTGAGTAAGAAGTTGCTATGGCCGATGTCAGAGGTTGCTGTCTGTGTTCTCCTCTAGGATTTTCATGGTTTCCTATCTCACATTTAGGTCTTTCCGTTTTGAATTTATTTTTGCGTATAGTGTAAGAAAGCGGTCCAGTTTCATTCTTCTCCACGTAGCTGTTCAGTTTTTCCAGCATTATTTATTGAAAGACTGTCTTTTTTCCATTGGATATTCTTTCCTGCTTTGGTGAGGATTCGTTGACCATATAGTTGTGGGCCCACTTCTGGGTCTTCTGTTCCACTGATCTATGTATCTGTTTGTGTGCCAGTCCCATACTGTCTTGATGACTACAGCCTTGTAATACAGCTTGAAGTCCAGGATTGTAATGCCTCCAGCTTTGGTTTTCTTCTTCAGGATTGATTTGGCTATTCGTGGTCTTATCTAGTTCTATACACATTTTAGGATTGTTTATTCTAGCTCTGTGAAGAATGCTGGTGGCATTTTGACAGAGATTGCATTAAATGTGTAGATTGCTTTGAGTAGTATAGACATTTTAATAATGTCTGTTCTTCCAAACATGAGCATGGAATGTTTTCCTACTTCTTTGTGTCCTCTTCAAGTTCTTTAATAAGTGTTCTATTGTTTTAGGTATCTTATGGGTTTTGGTGTAATTCTAAATGGGATCAATTCTTTGATTTCTTTATCTGCTGCTTCATTATTGGTGTACAGAAATGCAACAGATTTCTTTACATTGATTTTATATCTTATGACTTTGCTGAATTCGTGTATATTTGCAATTTTTTTGGTGGAGTCTTTTGGGTTTTCTATATAGAGTATCATGTCATCTGCAAATAGTGAAAGCTTGACTTCTTTCTTGCCCATATGGATGCCTTTTACTTATTTTTGTGGTCTGATTGCTGAGGCTAAGGCTTCCAGAACAATGTTAAATAGTAATGGTGACAGCGGACGTCCCTGTCTTGTTCCTGACCGTAGAGGAAAAGCTCCGTTTTTCCTCATTGAGGATGATATTAACTGCAGGTCCTTTCTATATGACCTTTATGCTGATGTTGAGGTATGTTCCATCTATACCTACTTTTTATCAAGAATGGATGCTATATTCTGTCAAATGCTTTTTCTGCGTTTATTGAAAGGACCGTATGATTCTTATCCTTTCTTTTATTAATGGGGTGCATCACATTGGTTGATTTGCAAATACTGAACCACCCTGCAGCCCAGGAATAAATCCCACTTGATTGTGGTGAATAATTCTTTTAAGGTACCTTTTACAGTACTGTTGAATTCGATTTGTTAGTATGTTGTGGAGAATTTTTGCATCCATAGTCATCAGGGATATTGGCCTGCAATTCCTTCTAGTGGGCCCTTTGTATGGCTTTGGAATCAAGGTAATGCTGGCTCCATAGAAGGAGTTTGGAAGTTTTCCTTCCATTTCTATTTTTTGGAACAATTTGAGAGGAATAGGTAATAACTCTTCTTTAAATATCTGGTAGAATTCCCCTGGGAAGCCATTTGGCCCTGGACTTTGGTTTGTTGGAAATTTTTGATTATTGATTCAGTTTCTTTGCTGGTTATGGGTCTGCTCAAGTTTTCTATTTCTTCCTGTTTCATTTTTGGTGGTTAGTATGTTAATAGAAATTTGTCCATTTCTTCCAGATTGCCCAGTTTGTTGGCATATAATTTTTCATATATTCTCTTATTGTTTGTACTTTTGTGGTGTTGATTTCCTCTTTCACTTGTGATTTTACCTATTTGGGTCCTTTCTCTTTTCTTTTTGAGAAGTCTGGTTTATCAATTTTATTAATTCTTTCAGAGAACCAGCTCTTAGTTTCATTGATCATTTCTACTGTTTGTTTTGTTGTTTCTATATTGTTTATTTCTGCTCTAATCCTTATTATTTTCCTTCTTCTGCCAGCTTTAGGCTTTATTTATTCTTCCTTTTCTAGATCATTTAGATGTAAGGTTAGATGGTGTATTTGAGACTTCTCTTGCTTCTTGATGTAGGCCTGTATTGCAATATACTTTCCTCTTAGGACTGCCTTTGCTGCATCCCAAAGGTTTTGGATGTTGGTTTTCATTTTCATTTGCTTACATGTACTTTTTAAATTTCTTCTTTAATTTACTGGTTAACTTACTCCTTCTTTAGTAGTAGGATGTTCCTTAACCTCCATGTGTTTGTGGTCTTCCTAAATTTTTTCTTGTGGTTGACTTCAAGCTTCATAGTGTTGTGGTCTAAAAATATGCCTGGTATGATTGCAGTCTTTTTGTACATGTTGAGGGCTGATCTGTGACCTGGCAAATGATCTATTCTGGAGAAAGTTCCATGTGCACTTGAGAAGAATGTGTATTCTTCTGCTTCAGGATGAAATGTTCTGAGTATATCTGTTAAGTCCATCCACTCCAGTGTGTCATTCAAAGCCATTGTTTTCTTGTTAATTTTCTGCTTCGATGATCTGTCCATTGTTGTAACTGGGGTGTTAAGGGTCCCTTACTGTTAATATATTATTATCAATGAGTTTCTTTATGTTTGTTATTAATTGATTTATATATTTGGGTGCTCTTAAATTGGCTGTATAAGTATTCACAATTGTTAGATCTTCTTGATGGATAGGCCCCCTAATTATGATATAATACCCGTCTTCATGTCTTATTATAGTCTTTATTTAAAAATTTTTTTTAACGTTTATTTATTTTTGAGACAGAGAGAGAGAGAGAGAGAGAGAGAGAGAGCATGAACAGGGGAGGGTCAGAGAAAGAAGGAGACACAGAATCTGAAACAGACTCCAGGCTCTGAGCTGTCAGCACAGAACCCAACGCGGGGCTTGAACCCACCGACTGCGAGATCATGACCTGAGCTGAAGTCGGACGCTTAGCCGACTGAGCCACCCAGGCGCCCCACAGTCTTTATTTTAAAATCTAGTTTGTCTGATATAAGTATGGCTACTCCGGCTTTCTTTTGACGTCCATTAGCATGATAGATGGTTCTCCATCCACTCATTTTCAATCTGCAGGTGTCTTTAGGTCTAAAATGAGTCTCTTATAGGCAGTATATAGATTTAAAAAAAAAATCCATTCTGATACCCTATGCTTTTGATTGGAGCATTTAGTACATTTACATTCAGAGTGATTATTGAAAGATATGAGTTTAGTGCCATTGTGTTACCTGTAAAGTTGGTATTTCTGGTGATGTTCTCTGTTCCTGTGTAGTCTTTGTTGCTTTGATCTTTTTCCCCCCACTTAGAGAGTCCCCTTTAATATTTCTTGCAGGGCTGGTTTCGTGGTCACAAACTCCTTTAGTTTTTGTTTGTCTGGGAAACTCTCTCTCTCTCCAGCTTTGCTGGATAATGTATTCTTGGCTACATATTTTTCCCATTCAGCTTGTTGCCATTCCCTTCTGGCCTGCCAAGTTTCTGTGGACAGATCTGCTGTGAATCTGATCTGTCTTCACTTTTAGGCTAAGAATTTTTCTCTTGCTGCTTTCAGGATTCTTTCCCTGTCTGTGTAATTTGTGAATTTGACTATGATATGTCTAGGTGATGGCTGGTTTTTGTTGAATTTTTTTTAATGTTTATTTATTTTTGAGAGAGACAGAGACAGAATGTGAGTGGGTTAGGGGCAGAGAGAGAGGGAGGCACAGAATCCAAAGCAGGCTCCAGGTTCCGTGCTGTCAGCACAGAGCCTGATGCGGGGCTCGAACTCACGAACTGTGAAATCATGACCTGAGCCGAAGTCAGTCGCTCAACCGACTGAGCCACACAGGCGCCCCTAGTTTTTGTTGAATTTAATGGAGTTCTCTGTGTTTCTTGGATTTTGATGTGTGTGTTCTTTCCAGATTACAGAAGTTTTCAGCTATAATTTGCTCATATAAACCTTCTGCCTCCTTTTCTCTTTTGTCATCTTCCAAGACTCCTATGATACCAATGTTATTACATTTTAAGAAGTTGCCAAGTTCCCTAAGTCTACCTTCATGATCCAATACCTTTCTTTCCCTCTTCTTTTCAGCTTCATTATATTCTATAATTTTATCTTCTGTCTCACTGATTAATTCCTCTGCTTTGTTGATCCTCACTGTTATGGCATCTATTCAGGTTTGTACCTTAGGTATAGCATTTTTAATTTTGGCCTGACTAGATAGATTTTAGTTCTTTTTATCTCTGCAGTAAGGGATTCTCTAGTGTCTTCTATGCTTTTTTTTTTCAAGCCCAGCTAGTATCCTTATAATTGTTGTTTTAAATTCTAATTCAGACATCTTACTTATATCTGTATCGATTAAACGCCTGGCTGGTTTCTACTTCCTGTTCTTTCTTCTGGGGTGAATTCCTCTGTCTTGTCATTTTGTCCAGAAAAAAAAAAAAAATCTAGATCCTAGCTGTGTTTTGGTCTGCTTGTTAAAAGAAGCTAGATCCAAAATATATATATAATAAAAAATTAAATAATTAAACATTGAAAAATTAAAAAATAAAAATAAAAAGGAAGCTGGATCCTATTTCCCCTACAGCTGAAGCTTTGCGGCACTCTGTGATCAGTAGACTTGGTGCAGGTGAGTGGTTTGTGCTGGTCTTCTGGGGGAGGAGCCTGTTGCACTGATTCTCAGGTGGCCTTGTCCTAGTGAAGATGCACCTGCAGGGCGCAGGGGGTGGGGCTTTGTGTAGTGGCTCTGGGCTCCTTTTGGCAATACTGTTTAGCTCACTGCGGTTAGTCACTGCAGGTGGGCACGGAATGAGATTTTTTTTTTTAATTTTAATTAAAAAAAATTTTTTTTCCAACGTTTATTTATTTTTGGGACAGAGAGAGACAGAGCATGAACGGGGGAGGGGCAGAGAGAGAGGGAGACACAGAATCGGAAACAGGCTCCAGGCTCTGAGCCATCAGCCCAGAACCCGACGCGGGGCTCGAACTCCCGGACCGCGAGATCGTGACCTGGCTGAAGTCGGACGCTTAACCGACTGCGCCCCCCAGGCGCCCCTAATTTTAATTTTTTAATTTTACTTTTTCTTCTCTTGTGGTTCTATTTTATTTTTTTTAATATGGAATTTATTGTCAAATTGGTTTCCATACAACACCCAGTGCTCATCCCAAAAGGTGCCCTCCTCAATACCCATCACCCACCCTCTCCTCCCTCCCACCCCCCATCAACCCTCAGTTTGCTCTCAGTTCTCAACAGTCTCTTATGCTTTGGCTCTCTCCCACTCTAACCTCTTTTTTTTTTTTTTTTCCTTCCCCTCCCCCATGGGTTTCTGTTAAGTTTCTCAGGATCCACATAAGAGTGAAAACATATGGTATCTGTCTTTCTCTGTATGGCTTATTTCACTTAGCATCACACTCCAGTTCCATCTATGTTGCTACAAAAGGCCATATTTCATTCTTTCTCATTGCCGTATAGTACTCCATCGTGTATATAAACCACAATTTCTTTACCATTCATCAGTTGATGGACATTTAGGCTCTTTCCATCATTTGGCTATTGTTGAAAGGGCTGCTATAAACAGTGGGGTACAAGTGCCCCTATGCATCAGTACTCCTGTATCCCTTGGATAAATTCCTAGCAGTGCTATTGCTGGGTCCTAGGGCAGATCTATCTTTAATTTTTTGAGGAACCTCCACACTGTTTTCCAGAGTGGCTGCACCAGTTTGCATCGCCCCCCTCTCATCTCTGGATCAGGGAGCTTGTGCTGGCCACCCCTCAGGAAGCCCTCACAGATAAGCAAACAATCACCCCTTCTGTGTCCCTGGCTTCTGTCAGATCCCCACTCGCACTCTGTGTGTGTTTGAGCTGTCCACCTGTCAGGTGGCACAGCTTTCCTGGGTTTTCTCTCAGGCATGGCTGTGTTTCAAAACTAACTTTCGGATACCCCCGTGGGGCGGCCCAGTACTGATCCTCTGGGGGAGAGTCTCCGTGCCCTGTGGCCGGTGCTGGCTTGTCCCAGAGAGTGGTTGCGTGACTGTGCGGTGGCTCGGAGTTTATGGTAAATCGCAGCAGAAAGCTGGTGCCAAGGTCCCTGCCCTCGGCGGGCGTCTTTGTTCCCGTGCTGGTGAATGCGGCAGCTCAGTGGTGCCCACCGGGTCTTTTGCCCGCGGAAAGGCCAGATCCCCCCTACCAAACGCACTCCCGGCACGGGAACCACTTCTCCCAGGGCAGCCCAGGGGATCCTCGGACTGAGCTGCCCATTCTTGCTGCAGCACCACCAGGGGCCACCCTGGCGATCCCCCTGACCTCTGACACTTCAGACTCAGACCCTGTAATCTGCTGTGTATAAAAGCTGTCAGTATTGGGGCGCCTGGGTGGCTCAGTCGGTTAAGCATCCGACTCGGGCTCCGGTCATGATCTCGTGGTCCGTGAGTTCAAGCCCCGCATCGGGCTCTGTGCTGACAGCTCAGAGCCTGGAGCCTGTTTCAGATTCTGTGTCTCCCTCTCTCTCTCTGACCCTCCCCTGTTCATGCTCTGTCTTTCTCTGTCTCAAAAATAAATAAACATTAAAATAAAAAAATTTTTTTTTAAAAAAAGCTGGCGGTATTTAAACCCTCTCCTTTTTCCCAGCCAACAGTTTCGGGGAAGAGTTTTCCCCGTGAAGTCCCCGGTGCATGTTTTCACTCTTCTCTCTCTCTCTCTTTCTTTGCTCACCTCCGCAGCACCTGCGGCTCTTTTCTCCCCCAAATCAACTCTTTGTGGTTCCTACCTTCCACAAGGTGGCCGTTTTTTGTTTTTTTTGTTTTTTTTTGTTTTTTTGTTTTTTTTTTTTCTGCCTGTAGACATGCAGCTTTGTTTGCTCGGTCCTCAGATCGATTTCTTGGGAGTTCAGAAAGGTTTGATGTTTCTCTAGCTGTGTTTGAGGTAGGAGGCAAGCGTAGGGTGACCCTACCCATCTACCCTCTTAACCGGCCATTCTCCGGGATTGATTTTTGTGTACATTTTACATTTTTTAGGGGATGGACCTTTATATTCTACACTTCCATTTTCCTCCTCCCAATCTTACCCAAATAAATGCCCAAGACGGGGCCCGAAGGGAGAAGAGTCTGAGTGAACCCTAGTAAAAGCCCCGGTTAATCTGCCCATAACCCCCACACTCAGGCGTGCCTCTGTATTTGTATTCACGCTGTATATTAGTTCTGACAACTCCCTGATGTTATGTGTGTGTCTCATCCCCCCCCCCCCACCACAAAAACCCTGCACAAAGTAACACCACCAATGCACTGCCATACTTACCTCAGTCTTGCTGTGGACCCATCCCGTATCTACTTCCAATTTCTTCTTACGATAAACCACACGACGAGTTGTTTTGGCTTCTGGCACAGGCTCCTCACCTTGTGGTGGTTGTTTCCATAAGTGAAATGTCAAAGTCGACGTCTCCGCAGTTTTGGCCGTGAGGAAGTCTGGTAGAAAAGAGAAAGGAAGCCTGGATCTGTCTTTCTCAGACAGGTTGAGGGTTTGAGACATCGGCCATATTCCCCCAAGTGGCGAAGGCTGCCAGATGGTGGAAAGGGCAGGTCTCTGGAGAGAAATGTAAGGGTTGAAGTTGCAGCTTTCTCCGTTTTGGCATCCGTCCACTCAAAATGCATTTATCGAGGGCCTACAGTGTGCCGGTCCGAGGCTAGATGCCAGATGCCGTGGTGAGGACCACCCAGTCCAGACTTCGGGGCGGGGGGTGTGTGAAGGTGACATACCAGCCACACGCTGCTAACAAGCATGGCTGCTAATTCTGGTAATTTACAAAATGGGCAAAAGTGGGGAGCCATTTACAAAAAACAGGAAACGCTTCAAACCCCGTTATGTCAACTTAAAACATAAATGTGTGTTAGCGTGCCACGTTACTCTTTTTTAAAGTTTATTTCTTTATTTTGAGAGAGAAAGAGAGAGTGCGGGCACATCGGCGTGGGGGAGGGGCAGCAAGACAGGGAGAGAGAGGATCTCAAGCAGGCTTGGGATGTGGAGCTGGATCTCAGGAAACTTGACATCGTGACCTGAGACAAAAATCGAGAGCTGGACCCTTACCCGACTGAGTCACCCAGGTGTCCCAGTATGCCATGACAGAATGCCGGGCAAGACCTCTCCTTTGTGGGTGCTTCTGATGCTGGACTCTGTGATCTTTTTTGCTCAAAGCACATTAATAATTTATTATCTATAATTCTCAGTTTTGGTAGTTTGTAAGCAGTCTGCAGAATCACAGACTTAAAAAATTCTGTATATTCCCCAATCTTTAATGGATGTTCTGTCCACATATAAATTTAGTGTTTTATTTTTTTAATGTTTTATTTATTTTTAAGAGAGAGAGAGAGAGAAAGAGTGAGCAGGGGAGGAGCAGGGAGAGAGGGAGATGGAATCCTCCCTGAAGCAGACTCCAGACTCTGAGCCATCAGCACAGAGCCCTACGTGGGGCTCGAACTCACAAACTGTGAGATCATGATCTGAGCCGAAGTTGAACGCTCAACCAACTGAGCCACTTAGGTGTCCCTAAAGTAGTGTTTTTTCTTTCTTAAATTTTTTTAACATTTATTTATTTTTGAGACAGAGACAGCATGAATGGGGGAGGGTCAGAGAGAGAATCTGAAACAGAATCTGAAACAGGCTCCAGGTTCATTTATCAGCACAGAGCCTGACGCAGGGCTTGAATTCACGAAGCACGAGATCATGACCTGAGCTGAAGTCAGACGCTCACCGACTGAGCCACCCAGGTGCCCCTAAAGTAGTTTTTTAAAAAGCTATTTTCTTGGGGTGCCTGGGTGGCTCAGTTGGTTAAGCCTTCGACTTCGGCCCAGATCATGATCTCATGGTTCATGAGTTCGAGCCCCACATCGGGTTCTGTGCTGACAGCTCAGAGCCTGGAGCCTGCTTCGGATTCTGTGTCTCCCTCTCTCTCTGCCCCTCCCCCACTTGTGCTCTGTCTCTCTCTCAAAAATAAATAAAATTAAAAAAAAAATTAAAAAAAAAATTAAAAAGCTATTTTCTTACTGAGTCTTTTGCAAGTATTCAACTTCGTTTTCACAGCAACAAGTTTCTTTTTATCATCATTTCTGTCAATTTCTATATGAGTTGAATTTTGGAACTAGATTAGTAGGGCAGCTGACTCTCGGCGGGTGTCAGACAAGCCGTGGGAGCAGCAGGAGAATCTGGGACAGTGGCAGGTCTGAGAAACTAAGGAGGCCACTGGCTAGAACTCGGAGTGGAGGCTTTTCCGCAGGAAAATGAGGAGACAGAGGTGGGAGGGCAGGGTCATTTGGAAACCTGTGTGAGAAGTTTGGAAGTGGGTCTCAGTCTCCCTGTGAGAAGCACCTTCCTTCTCTAGTGCCTGCTTACAAATGATAATGATTTGTCAGAGGGAAAAAGCTGAAGTGAGCCCAGCCACTGTTTGTGAGTGTCTCTTAGAAATTAATAGAAAACATTTCTAAAATGGTAATGACAAAAGAGGACATATATATGCTCATTTTTTCCCCTATCGGAATGCTAAAATCGTGGACGCTTTGTTTTGTGCTATACATCCAGCTGTGCCATCATTAGGGGGAGGCTTTAGGCTGCCTTTCTGAGCCTCTGTTCCTTTAAAATGGAATAATGATGCCTACAGAGACGTACTGAGTTACAGTCAAACCTTGGTTTGTGAGCATAATTCATTTCCGGAAACATGCTTGCAATCCGAAGCACTCATGTATCAAAGGGAATTTCAAGAACCATTAGTTCAGTTGTGATCATGTGACATTCGGTACCACTCGTATTGCAAGACATTGTTCATTTATCAAGTTAAAATTTATCAGAAATGTTTGCTCGTCTTGCAGAACAAGTTACTTGCAATCCAAGGTTTTATTGTACTGTGAAATCATGTCTACACCGTGCCTGCCACCTAGTAGAGGGTCAATGTATCTGTGGCCTTCACTCGGGGAGCTTTGAATTTTGATGGCTCATGATTCAGTATCTTCCCACCTCTTTTCCCAGACTAGATGGTTCTGAACAGGAAAGGCCACTTAATTTGAGAAGCCCCATGCAAAATGAAAATGCAGAGGTCCTTGTTCTAATATTATTAAGAAGTTCAAGACGGTGAGCCCAGGGCATTGAATCAAGCGCAGCACCTTTCAAAGTATTGGGTCCCGTGTGACTGATCAGAGGTCCCACATTCATGAAGCCAGCCTGGGCTTGGGAATCAGCATGTGCAGACAGGGAGGTGTGTGTGTAGAATACAGAATGGTCTGCATCCTGGAAGTAAGCGAGTTTGTATCTTGGAAGAGGCTGGGAGATTTCTTTGGGACTGGCTACAACCAGAACATGGAGGGGATGCCTTTTATCTATTAGAAGGTTGCTTTTTTGTACAAAAAGTTCAAGGTGTTGCTTTTTTTTGTATAAAGAATTCAAAGTGTTGCTTTTTTGCATAAAAAGTTCAATCCTTCTAGACTTCAATTGCCCAGAGGAGCAGGGAGTCGGCAGGGGTAGTCGTGAGGCACTATGGGCGTTCAACAATATTAAAATCTTATTCTCCAGTTGGAAGTCCTATCCTGGATGTGTGGCAATGGAGTATCCAGAGAGGCCTTAATCTCCCAAAAGGAGCAAAAAGAAGAAAAAAAGAAAAAAAATCATACATGCCCACATCCATTAAAAACAACAACAAAAGCACTTACTGAGTGCTTACTGTGTGCCTTACTGAAGTGGCAAGTAAGAAAGGGCACAGGCATCTACAGCCCAGAGGGAGCAGAAATATGAGCAGTAGACAAGTATAGTATCATAAGTGGAATAGATAATGTGTGTTGTGTTTTTGGCTGCTGAGCTTCTGAACCCCCCTCCTTGTTTTGGAGTCTTGGTGGGAGGCAGGGCCTTCCCACTATGGAAGCCGAAGGTAGCAATTCCTTCTTGTCTCCTAGCTCCAGTGAGTGCACAAGACCTAGGCTTAGAAGGCCCTCTCTTTTTCTTCCCCAGAAACACTAGCCTTTCGTTGGGGATGAGTCCCAGGTTTGGCCTGAGAGGTCTCAGGCAGCATGCGGCTCGTGCCCACACGACGACTGGGTGATCTCAGGTAAGTCCCTTAGCCTCCCTGAGCCTTAGCTTCTTTATCCTGCTTCACGTGGTTATGAAGGCTCATTTGAATCAGACTACGTGAAAATAACCCAGTCCACAGAAGTTATTCCCTAAGAGTTAGATCAGGGGCATAAATTGGTATTGGGGGCCTGGAACATGGTCTTGGGAGGGAATCTGAGGATGTGTCCTGGCTCAGGACTGGTTAGCCATGGGTATTGTTGACATTTCTGTGTTAGTTGGATATAGTAATCTTAAAGATTTCCATGTGGTGGCTTTGAGTCTCTGAATGGAATAGTCTCATGGCTTAGGCTCCTGGCCCAAGTTTTCCATTATTAGATTTTTTTTTAAAGAATTTGTTTGAGAGAAAGAGAGCAGGGGAAGGGTGGAGAGAGAGAGAGAGAGAGGGAGAGAGAGAGGGAGAGAGAGAGGGAGAGAGAGAG
>NW_024412428.1:24810383-24842380 GCF_014898765.1 Herpailurus yagouaroundi | reverse complement strand
GAGAGAGAGAGGGAGAGAGAGAGGGAGAGAGAGAGGGAGAGAGAGAGGGAGAGAGAGACTCTTAAGCAGGATCCATGCTCAACGTGAAGCCTGAAGTGGGTCTCAGCCTCATGATCCCGAGATCATGACCTGAACCAGAATCAACAGTCAGATGCTTAACCAACAGAGCCACCCAGATGCCCCCTCCGTGATTAAACTTAAAAACACTGGCAACCACCATGATGGGGAAATCTTAACAGCTGGACCTCAGATGCCTTCAGTATCTGGTAATGATCTAAGTAGCCCCTCCAATCTAGTTTAGATCCCTTCTTATATGGGGCTCTATGGACTTCTCTTCCTACCACAGCACTTAACCATTCCATACATGAATCCCCTACTTTCTTATCTATCTTTACCCACAGTTCCCCCCAAAAGGATAAGGGGGTCCCAGACTGTGTCCATCTTGCTTGGTATTTTATCCCTGGAAGCGAGGACCTTGCTAGTCCAGTAGGTGCTGTGGTTAGGCAGTGAGCATTTCTGCCTCCTTTAGGGTTCGTGGCAGAAGGTAAGAGGCAATCACAGGATGGAAAAATAGGAGAGTAGTCCTTACTTTCACGTTTCTTCATAATCCAGAGGATTGTTTGCTTGTATTTTCCAAAATTTTTCTTCAACCTAAAGAGAATGTGAATTATCTCGAATGCATGTTTACGTGTCATGCTACACAGTGTAGACAGTGCTAGAACCTGCCGAGTGTTTCTATTATTGAAGAATTGGGCTCGTGCCTCTGCTGTTTCGGGGGCTGTTTTTCTTCCACTCACTACTCAGGAATAAAGGGACAGTACATGGTGTTGACCCAGTGCTTCCCTCCTGGACTTTAGGCTGACACCCAAATCCTTCTAAACGAGTTCAACAAGGGGCATCTTGGGAGCTAGGACAGGACTGGGAGGTCCAAATGTGAAACGGCTCTAGGAGTTAAGCTCGTGCAGCTTGATTTTTCTCTATGGCTGGTGCATATCCCAGTGAAGGTTACCTTTGGAAATAGCTGGGAAAAACGGCACCATCTGTGAGCTGGACAGAGTCACTTGAAACCCCTTTGCATTTAGTGGGAAAACTTCAAATACTCTCATTCAAAATGACTCATCATGAAAGCCACACTGAGGGCTGGTTCTTCAAAATAATCAAGCCCTTACCCCCTCTCCTGTCAATATACAAAGCAAGTCGTCTTGGGATTTCACTGGCTTGGGCTGTTTCTGTTCCAAATAAGGGTGGTCTCCCGGGGCAGCTGCGTTTCTTGGTTCTCAGATCAGAGCCCCTTTGAAAGGGAATGTGCTGAAAGGAGTGAGCTTCCCAGGTTTAATTGGATCTGAGAAGAAGGCCTTTGACCTGACCGATTTTAAGTGCTCAGTTCAGATTCCTTGAGGAGAGTGGAATAATTTAACCTCAAGTAACCCCAGGAAGCAAATACCTTTGGCTGGAAAGGGCTGTGCTATTTTGGCGGGGCAGAGAGCCGGTTTACTGTTTGTACTTTAGAAGCAGTGGCGGGACTTGAGAATGAGCTCTTCATGGCCCATTTGCATTGAATGTTATTTGTTGTATCTGCAAGCACTTTGAATGGAATCGTAGCAGTTACCTAGCCTGACATCATCTGTGAAAGGATAGGGACCAAACCGGGGGTGGGGTGAAGCCTGACTTACAGGTCGAGAGCAGGATGCCAAACGGACGCAAGGGTTAAATTCCAGTGAGGGGATCCAGCCACAGGCACCCAAGGCCCTTTTGAAAAGCTTCCTCCCTTGGCTCTTTGCCCACCTTTGCCTATTCTTGCCAGCCGGCTCCTCAACGGCAGAGACTCTGAGATCCCCGCTATTCTATAGATTGACTATATATTCTATAGATTGATCTACACATAGTAGATCAGCACCTAGTAGGTGCTCAGGAAATATTTGTTGAGTGCAATCAGATTAGAACGAACCTTGGTTATAGGCCCAAGTGGGATGGAATAGGTGGGGAAATGTCACATATGGGGCCCGGTAACTCACAGCGGAGTTACTTTGCATTTGTTTTTGTAGCTGTGTAAGGACCTGGAAGCTTGGGTATTCTTTGTGTTTCACTCTGTGTATTCTGCTTTCTCCTTTCCTAGAGAAGCCTCGGGGGTGTCTGGCCCCAGGACTCTACTGAGCCCAAAGCAGAAGTTGCTGGCAGTCAGCCTCTCTTCTTGGTTTTGGAGAAAGCTTCAATTCATCAAGGAGGTTATGCAGGGCACCCTGTACCCCTACAGCCTGTTCCTTGGTGTCACTGCCAGCGTCTGCAAAAGACTTGCAGGAGGCTGGAACGTGCACCTTGCTTGCTACGATTTCCGATAGTTGGATAAATGAAAATCCAGGTTTCTCTGCAGCACATTCCGGATGTACAAATGGGAGTTTGGGGACATTTTGTGACCTGGGGCCGTGACAACTAGAAAGACTTGGTGCCAGCAACGGTCTGCAATAGCCTTATCATTCCCCACTCCAAATGGGGATTCTGGCCATCTCTCCTGGTCAGTGTAGCTCAGGGCTTTTCCCACTCCAGGGAGCATGCAAAAGCATTAGCTAGCCTATGATGAAGCTAGGGAATTTCTTGGCAGATGCCCAAGATCTTGACCCCCCGTTGCTCCTTTTATTAAAAGAAAGGCCAGGGCTCTGACCCTTGCTCTCGGGACTTCTGTATAAGTTCATGGTACCTCCAAGACTTTTCCTGCCCTGGGTCTCCAACCTCTGTCACTGCCAGCCTTTGATCCTATCCTGTACCTCCCGTGCTCGTAGATTTCCTTGCTCTTGGTGGCAACCACATCATTCTGTCTACCTGCCCCTGACCTTCTCTTGCTTCTGTGCTCGCTCTTTGGCTCAGGGGACCTGCCTGGCCCTGGCCTTGGTCTTTTCTCTGGTGGCCCAGTTTATGCTTTCCGGGCTGCCACCGCTGGCCTACCTGAACCCGCTGACCAATAGCTTGATCTCTCCAGTCACTTACAGAATTCCCAGTTTCCTCCTGGTTTCACTCTCCAGAATCCCGGTCAGGGGGATGTCAATATCCTCTTCCAGTTCTTGGCGAGCAGCCATTTCTTTGAGCCCGGTCCTAAACACTACCTGATAGGAGCTGTTGAGAACCTACAAAAGGAACATAGAATGAAATACCCGGAAAAGGAGGATTAATGGCTTACTATAATTAAGCACTTTTCTGACTCCCCAAAGTGCCTGGTGAGATTTCAATATGCTAGTAGGAAAACACAAACCATGGGAACAGTAGGGTGGCCAGTAAGATTTGTTTTAAAGACTATTTCCATTATTCTCATACTCCTCAATCCCCCATTTGCTCTCTCTCTCTCTTTCTCTCTCTCTCTCTCTCCATATATATATACACACACATATATAAAATATATATAATATGTAATATTATTATTAATTTTTTAACAGAGCATGGCAATAAATCTTTCCAGAGCATAAAAGACTCCATTTCCCAAATGTGGAGATGGTTATAGAGCCTAAAAATGCTTCCATGATTTAAGAGCATAGCAGGCTTTCTGAGTTGCAGGAAAGGCCAAGCTCCTAGTGGTTGCTTCACTGTGAAGGATGGCAGTCTTCAGGAAAGCAGGGTAGCACCTAACGCCTAACACGTTATAGTAGCGGCCAATTCTGCGTTTAGAGATTCTTCCAAAGTAATGATGTTTCAAGCTGCCTTCTTGTTTTGTAAATCTGATCAATCTATCCCAAATCTGTGATTCTAATACCCGTGAAGCTTTCACGTCGCCCTGCTCACGATGTGAGGTTGAGGTTGAGGCCATTATGGCTGTTCAACATCCGATAACGTACTGTATGCCGTTAACGTATTAGCCTCCTCTGGTAAGCGGAAGACCGACATATCCAAAGTTGTGTGTGAGCTGGGACAAATTTAAGAATGTAGCTTGTGGTTGGCTGGGTTTTTTCAGGTTGGGGGGGGGCAGGCTGGGGTGCCTCACGTCCGGCTTGCCTGATTCCCAGACTCCGCAGCTCCTCTCCAACTGGGGGTGTTGAGTTAGCTAACCAAGCAGGCTATTACACAGAGGTGGGTGGCTCTCGTGTCATGGGGCCTAGGTAAGCCAGCCAAAATCTAAGCCTGTAAAATGCCTCAGTGTTATGAATCGAAACCTAAGGACCACCAATCGCAAGTGGCCAAACGGGCTTTAAGCGACGGCCAATCAAAACTTTTGTTGCTCTGTTTCTGCCTCTTCTTTATAAAAGCCTCTCCCCAGCTCCCGCCAGCAGAGCACTTCCTAACCACTTCCGATTTGGTGGTATACAATTCGAATCGACATATGCTCAAGTAGACTCTTAAAATGTTTTGTAGGCCTCAGTTTATCTCTTAGAACCGGAGTCTGCTTCTGAGCAGGTAGAGGTTAGGGCCCGTGGCACCAATATGGCTGCCTCTAAATTCCTCATTGTTGACAGTTCTTCCCTTGGGATGGAGTGACTTCCTATTTGCCTGGGCCAGTGATCTCTCCCCATCGTCTTTGGATTCTGAGTTTTGTTCCCCAGAAACCACGGTGCCCGCTGTGGCCCACCCGACAACAGACCCACGGGGTGGGCCTCGTTGAAGTTCTCGTCCCGTCCAGGCTGTGCCACCCTACTTGATTTAGCCAGCACACGTGACTTCTCAGAGGTCTGTCTCATTTGCTTCCCCTGCCTGTAGAGTAGAGCTAGCCTCCTCACCATGGCAGGTGTATCGAGTACCCCAGTGTTGGGTTCTCCATGCCCAGAGACCTCTCCCGGGTGAATCTCTGGTTCCCACAACCGAAAACATTTGCACAGCCAGGTTTGTGAGGCGTGGGGACGTCACGGAATTAAAACAAGCGTGGATCGTGAACTAAAAGCAGCAAAGGGAGCCGAGCTGTCAGAATAGCCAAAGTATGAGAGCCCCTATCCAAATAGAAGGACTTAGCGCCCTCTCTTTAGTTTGTACCAGAGTGGTTTCCGGGATTCCCCCAAAAGGGGCCTCAAAAGTCCACACTGACAGGTCTTTCGGCTACAGGTACCATGTGGCATTTGCGTCATTCTTTCTGTCCTGCTCTGGCCCCACCTGTCCACCTCTGCCTCCAGTGACGTTGCTCGGCTGCCTTCCAACCCGTACGGCTGCCTATGGTGAGGAGGCCAGTGTCTGGGGCTGGGTGGGGGCGAGCGTGGTGTAGTGCACCTGTTACACGGCGCCTCCCCCGTGCGCTGTGCACAACCTCCCGGGAGGTGCCTCCCCTGTGCCTCAGACTGCAGCTCCATCCGGTACGGCACACCTCAGCGGACAGGGGTGCCGAAGGGCTCTGAGTAATTTAAGTTTCTACTTAAAACAATTCAGATTCCAACTCTTGCTGAAAAAAAAATCTTTCTACCTTTTCTATTGTAAATTCAGAAGAATATATCGGCTTAATTTTGAGTTCCAGGGACACAAAATTTCAGTCCTGTGATTGTCGTTAGTACCTACAGTCCTGAGAAAGTTTCTTCGCTGTAATGGAAAGGATGCATAATAATGTTTCCACCTGAATCGGCGTGCAAATCTTAGATGTAAGTAGACACAGGAAATTAGAGCCACCAGCTTGCACCAGCGGGTAAAATCTTCATGCAGGAAAGAGGACACAGCATACTGTAGATGTAAGGCTTATTTAAACTATTGCAACTTCCCATCTCCTCTCTGGTTATGGGGTCCAGCTGGAGAAGGGACATCCGCGGACTCTGGGGGGCCGGTTCTGTGTCCCTCTGAGGGGTCGTGGTGGCAGGACGTGGGGAAGGCTAGCTGCCACGAGCTGCTGCGGTGTTAGCCTGCATGGCGCAGGCTGTTGTCTCAGTGTCTGTCCTGCAAGGCTGCCCCGTTCCTTGTCCTTCGGTCAGAGACAGCAGGCTTGCTTGTTGGGGTTTCTGAGTTGCTGTCTTTCAGCACTTAATCACCAGGGATATACGAAGCAAAAAGAGAACTCAGGAAACTCCCCACCATGTCATCCCTTGGGTCATGAGGTTACTAGCCAGTCTGATCGCTCTCCACCCTTCAATTTTTTTTAATGTTTATTTTATTTTAGAGAGAGAGAGAGAGCGAGGAGGAGAGGGGCAGAGAGAGAGGGAGACACAGAATCTGAAGCAGGTTCCAGGCTCTGAGCTGTCAGCACAGAGCTCGACGCGGGGCCTGAACCCACGAATCGCAAGATTATGACCTGAGCTGAGGTCGGATGCTCAACCGACTGAGCCACCAGGTGCCCCTCTCCACCCTTTTCTTTTCTCCACCCTTGAGAAGCTTCTTTTCTTTTCTTTCTTTTTTTTAAATAGTTTGTTTATTTTTTAATTTACATCCAAGTTAGGATATAGTGCCTCAATGATTTCAGGAGTAGATTCCTTAACGTCCCTCACCCATTTAGCCCATCCCCCCTCCCACCACTCCTCCAGCAACCCCCTGTTTGTTCTCTATACTTAAGAGTCCTTCAGAGGCTTCTCCTATTTGTTTTTCATATAACGTCTAGGGTTTTAAGCCGTAGTAAGTGGGAAAAGTACATCTACTCCATCTTTCTAGAATTTAACGTCATTTTTATTGAGGTTTCGACAAAGACTGATTTGCCTTGATATCTAGATAAATTGAATGTTTTATTTTGGGCTTTGCCACCTTTAAAAGAGTTCTGGAATGTGATTATATTATCAATAGGGCTCTGAAAGTAGGGCCATGGAGGGTTACCTTTGGTTTTCTTCTGACCCACTTCGATTTAATGTGTGGCATTTACATTTTCATCTGTTTTAAGAAAAGCTCCTTTGGGCTATGCTAACAATGGGACGAAGCAATGAATCCCAGCACCAAGAGGCAGTTCCCCGCTGGCCTGGGGCCACACTGCTCCAACATCTGGAGGAAGGTGGGCTTGAGTTTTTACCTGACTTACCTTGTTAGCGTAGCTCTCAGTTTCCACTGAGTTCGTGGGTTCATGTAATAAATCGTCCCAAAAGCTCTCTTTAGAAACAAACTCCATGGCTTTTGATTTTGGAGAGCACAGCAGAAGCGAAGGCATTTGGAAAAACAGCCACAACAACGAGCAAACAAAACCAAAACCAAAAGGAAACAGAGTTACGGCATTTTGCCCTTTTAAATAAAAATGCATGCATCATCAATAAGGCTTTAGGTAAACTCATCAAATTTCCTAAAATTAAGCTGGGGGATATTAATAAAATAGGAATAAAAGGGTCAGTTTCAGTGGCTGACTTTAGGAAGTGTGTGTTACTAGTGGCTGGTGAAGGTTCATCTGACACAGTGACATTTGAGTGAGTCCTGAATGAAGTAAGGCAGTGGACAAGGAGGCAGATAGCTGGAAAAGAACATTCCTGGCAGGGGGCTAGCAGGTGCAAAGGCCCTGAGGTGACAGTATGTGGGAGTGTGGCTGACATAACTGACAAACTGTAAGAGGCACAGTATACCTGGAAAGGGGTGAATATGGAAGGTAGCGGGAGTGGAAATGGGGGAGGGGGGAAGGGGTTACAAGGCCAGCTCACAGAGGACCTTATAGGCTATGGGAAGAATTTTAGATTTTATTCTGGGAGAGATCTATTCTGAGTGTGATTTCCTCTTGGAAATCCTGAGGAATATTCCCAACTCCTGCCAGTGTTGTAAAAAAATTGCCGATTTCCAGACGTACGTACGGCTCCTAATTGCGAATTAAAGCATAAGAGATATATTTTCGAGCCTGTGAGCGCATGAAAAGCAGAGAGCAAATGCCTTTGTTCTCAAGGTCAGGTACAGCCTGGGCCAGGAGAGGGGCTTAGAGCCTCCAGTGTCGACGGGGTGCAAATTGAATCAAGGAATTGATAATTACATCTTGGGCCCCATCTCCTGCTCCCGGGAAGGTGTGGCTCTTGAGGGGGGCGCTCAGGGACGGGCTCTCAGACGGTAATTGAGCCCCCAGGGAAATTACTGGGGCCTGTTTTCTCAGCTTCAGGATGACAGCAGCTCCTTGAAGCCGGCCCACCCAGAGAGCCCTGAAAATCCACCAGGTTGGTGCAGGGCTGACTTATTGTGTCCGATTTTGTGTCTCTGCGACACCTTTGGGGATGGAGAAGATTCTCCGTGATCTCTGCACACGTTTACCTTGCACTTCTTCCCAGTTTTGGTTCAGTAATAAAAACTCTGTTGGGATAGAGAGCCCCCACTCAGCTGGACCGACACCAGGCCCGGGGGCCTCTCTGCTTGATTCCAGAAACACCTTGTGTCCCCCAGAAACACGGAAACGGCCGAGAAACGTTTTGAAAAGCCATTCGGGAACACCCAGCAACAATCCATGGGAGTTCCAGCAAGCTCTGAGGGGGAGGCTCCTCGTGGTGGTCACTGGAGAGCGAATGTGGAGGACCTGGGAGAATGCGTCTGGAGAGACGGAGAGGCAGGAGGTGCCTCCTGTGGAAGATTCTTCAAGTGTGCGCCCACCCTAGATTGAGAGTGCGAGCCTGGCTCTGGGCCAAATAGCTTAGCAAGTCCCCACCATTTGTGATTCCCCATTTGAATAGGCTTTATGGAATAAATGCAAATGAACGGAAACGAAACTAGGTGTTTATCGCGGGAAGAAGGTGGCTTGGCAGTCCTGAATGCCGAACGACAGCCTTCTGAAGGGTTCGATTCAACATAATAATTAACCGTACTAACGTCAACTGGCGCTGTCTCCATGTCAAGACAAGCTCAGCAGATGTGCAGCAACAGCCACAACTGGGGCTTAACAACAAGGAAAAGTTTCATGCCTAATGCCTAATTCACTTTCCCTTTGGGGATTTCTGTCTACCTCTACCTTTGTTCTGGTGAGCTGCTCATCTTCTCCTGTGAGGCCCTATGGGAGGGTTGGTGGGGGCGGGGGAAGTGTCAGGCCCTTGAGCCGTGGCCCTACGGGCTACTTGCAACCTGTCACCCAGCCCCTCGGCTCTCTCTGGTCCCCTCTTCTGTGTCAGGCCCGTCTTCAGGGCAGCACAGAGGAGCGGGGCTGACGTTGGTAGGTGCCAGGCACACACGATTCCCTAAAGTAGACTGTGTCCTCTCTGGAGCCGATTAAGCACCGATCTTAATTTTTTCTCCATCCAATCAGTGCCTCTCTTCTAATGGCTTTTCCTGCCGGAACCATAGTTCCCGAATTCGGGAGAGATGTTTGAGCCGCCCCTGCAGGGCAGATCCCCCCACTGTGGATGAGGAAAGGGAGAGAGGAAGCAGTGAAGCATGAGCCGTGGGGCCGGCTCTGAAAAATGGGCAACCTAGCTCTGCTGATAAACAGGCAACAGAAGCAACTTTGTCCTGCCTTCACCTCCTCGACCTTTCCTGTAGTAAGTTCCTTCTTATTCTCGACAGGTGGGTTGAGGGATTGGCTCGTCTGGTGATTGCTAAGGGCACAAGTCTATAAGCTGTTCTCAAACCTTGCTCCTCAAAGTGGGGCCCATGGATTAGTAGCAGTAGCTGCTGCTGGGAGCTTGTGAGAAATACAGGACCTCAGACCTACTGAGCCGGAATCTGCATTTTAACAAGATCCTCAGTGATCGTTCTGTCCATTAAAGTTTGAGCGGCACAGCTCTAAACCCTCCCTGGAAATGGATTAAGATGAAGACAATTCTATTGATCGGTACCCTTCTGGGGGGGGGGGGCGGGGTTGGGTAGCGGGTGGGATACATTGTCTAGAGTCTGAGAGTTTGTTTGATAAGCCACCTGTGTGTCCCAGACTTAATCTCCCCCTTAGCCCCTACCACGTTGAAAGACAAGATACTGTAGTCCCTAAATTGTTTCTAATAGGATGGGCCTGGTTAATTGTGGGGCTTTTGCTTTGGGGGTGAGGGTGGGAGGTGTCAGTGGGGATTTTGCCACCATCAGGATTCCCTCCTGTCTTTCCCCTTCATAGGATTCAACTAAGCCCTCCTTAATGAAGAACGAACGTGTTTCAAGGCACCATTTGGGGGGGCTCCAATTTATTCCCTACCAAGGTGCCATTGGATATGTCTATTTGGACGGGCCCTCGCGTCCTTGTCAAGCCCTGCTGTCCAGCCCTCGGGGATGCCGGCAGCCAGCTAGACCCTCCTGAAATGTGGGGCTCCTGAGTAAGGGATGAACTTCTCTCCCAGGTCATTCCGTCTTGCTCCAGAGACCCTCTCTCTGTTTCTCATTCTATTCCTCCTCTTCAGGAAAGGACACGGAAGCCCATCCAAGTTCAGAGGCCATGTGCCCAGCACGGCCCCGGGTCCTCTCGAGGACTTGGTGCGAGCTGGACCAGCAAGGGCCCCACCCTCCCGGGGCACCACCCCGCAGCCCAGGACACTCTGCGGGGAGCAGGGATCTTTGGATATGTTATGCCGGGCGCTTACCACTTTCCTCCTCATGAGCCACGTCAGGGGTAGCACACACTGAAAAAGAGTGGCAACAATTATTGATAGGACGTGGTATGGTGAACTTGTCTGGACCTTTGGGTCCCTGAGGGAATCGGTTTAAAAATCACGTCCCAAATAGCTGGGGGAGACCGAGTGGAGATCGTGGGTTTTGGGGTAAGTGGCTTCCACAGTCTTTGGCAGTTTGAGGCCTGTTGCTTACGTTCGACAAATAGTGATTCCCCTCCCTCTGTTCACACTTCATCCCGCCCACCAGAATTTAAATTCTGAGAAGGTGTCATTTTTTTCTTTTCACGGGCACACTGAGCTCCTGGAGGAACAGGTGCACAACGTAGTGATTCAACAGCTCTGTGTGCCCTGCTACGTTCACTGCAAGCGTGGCCACTGTCTGTCAGAGGTTGTGATGGTTTTGTCCATCTTCTATCCTGCCCAGTACGCAGTAGGTGAACAATTAAGTGTCAGTAGGTATACGGTAAATGTCACGGAAGAAACTGAGTAAGGGTAACCTATTATCTTTCCTTCCAATTCCAGTGGTAAATACACTCACCTCCCTTTTCAAAATTCAATTCTCATCCAAACTTAAAAGCACTTTACCCTTTGGCTCCATTTCTTCCTTGGTCCCTGAGCCTGGCACCAAGCCCTAGAAATAATGCCTTGGCCACTGGCCTTAGGTAAGATCGCTGTATCCTAAAAGGTCAAAGGAGGTTTCTCTTTGGCCGGGGGCACGCTCATCCTGTTATTCTTACCTTCTTGTGGTTGGATTTGTTAACTTCTACAAGTCATTTAAAATCATCATAAGATCGGGGCGCCTGGGTGGCTCAGTCGGTTAAGCGTCCGACTTCAGCTCAGGTCACGATCTCACGGTCCGTGAGTTCGAGCCCCGCGTCAGGCTCTGGGATGATGGCTCAGAGCCTGGAACCTGCTTCCGATTCTGTGTCTCCCTCTCTCTCCGCCCCTCCCCCGTTCATGCTCTGTCTCTCTCTGTCTCAAAAATAAATAAACATTAAAACAAAAATTAAAAAAAAAATAAATAAAATCATCATAAGATCATAAGACTTAAATACCTTCCAAATCTGACTTCGCAGTGGTTAGTGTGGTTGTTGAGAGTTTTAGTTTTGATTTTGATTTTGCAGGTGCTGTTGAGAGACAGAAGAAGGTGGCCATTAGCGATTTTAAACTCCCACTTTCCGAGGGATCCATATTAGACATTTAGGGCCCGAAGTTCTTCCTCGATGCCCAAGGCTGATCGCGAGAGGGGACGAGCAGATTGGAGGGCACTGGATGCACCCCCTGCCTTTTGTCCTCCTCTTTAGTTCTGCTAACTTATCCAGGACTGCGGTGAACCAGGGGTCGGGACACGTAGCCCCTCTGTGGCCTCCTCCTCTGGTCACCACAGGGCCAGTTAGGATCCTCAGGATAGACAGAACAGTATGGGGGGAGATTTTGGAGCTCCAGGTCGCTCCAAAGCCGTGTGGAAATGTATGGGGTATGCGTGTCACTACGGGAAGTGGGCATGTCTGCCCTCCTGGTGCTCTCTGAGGAGTGTTCGATGGGAGCTGGCCGGGACACAAGGGGGCTATCTAGTACGATCCGCTAAGATACGCAATGGGAGGCTACTGTATTTTCTGAGGACTTTTGTAAGTTCTTGGTTATCGTTATTTTATGTCTGGTGGGATCTTGTAGTCCCTATTCCTTTCTGTGCCCTCCCCACCTCTCCCTCTTCCTATCCCTACACCCATGCATGCGCGCACACATGTCCTGTATGTAAGTCCTGTGTGTGCACAGCAGAGACTAGCAGGCCAGTGGTCAAAAAGCAGAGGCAAACTGCTCCACCTGCCCCCGGGGGTGTCAGGATTCGAGCCTGGGCCAAGGGGTCAGGACGCAAGCCTCCCGCACCCGTGCAGCATCCGTGACTATCAGTCCTTTAGCTGAGGCTGAGCCCTCTGCAGTCAAGGACCTCTCCAGCTTTTAAGAAGACTCATCCCATGCCCCGGTGCATCAGCACTCCTGTGGCACTTGGGTAAATTCCTAGCAGTGCTATTGCTGGGTCGTAGGGTAGTTCTATTTTTAACTTTCTGAGGAAACTCCACACTGGTTTCCAGAGCGGCTGCACCAGTTTGCATTCCCACCAGCAGTGCAAGAGGGTTCCCATTTCTCCGCGTCCTCGTCAGCGTCTGTAGTTTCCTGGTTTGTTCATTTTAGCCGCTCCCGATGTTTACAGCAGTGCTTTCAACACTAGCCAAATTATGGAAAGAGCCCAAATGGCCATCAGCTGACGAATAGATAAAGAAGATGTGGTTTATATAAGCAATGGAATACTACTTGGCAATGAGAAAGAATGAAATCTTCCCACTTGCAGCAACATGGATGGAACTGGAAGGTATGCTGAGTAAAATAAGTCAGTCAGAGAAAGACAGATACCATATATTTTCGCTCATATGTGGATCTTGAGAAACTGAACAGAAGAGCATGGGGGAAGGGAAGGGGGAAAGATGGTTACAAACAGAGAGGGAGGGAGGGAAACCAGAAGAGACTCTTAAATACAGAGAACAAACTGAGGGTTGATGGGGTAGTGGGTGAGAGAGGGGGAAATGGGTGATGGGCATTGGGGAGGGCACTTGTTGGGATGAGCACTGGGTGTTGTAGGTAAGTCAATTTGACAATAAATTATATTCATTAAAAAAAGGGAAAAAAGAGAAAATACTGGAGAAGAACTTTGTTATTTTTGAGCTGAAGAACTCCTTCAACAAGATAAAAATTGTAACTTATAAAGGAAACTAGTAATAAATTCAACGTCATTAAAAATATAAAAAAATAGGGGCGCCTGGGTGGCTCAGTCGGTTAAGCGGCCGACTTCGGCTCAGGTCATGATCTCGCAGTTCGTGAGTTCGAGCCCCGCATCGGGCTCTGTGCGGACAGCTCAGGGCCTGGAACCTGTTTCGGATTCTGTGCCTCCCTCTCTCTCTGACCCTCCCCTATTCATGCTCTGTCTCTCTCTGTCTCAAAAAAAAATAAACGTTAAAAAAAATTAAAAAAAAATCATATAAAATGGAAGAAAACTCATCCCACTGTGGCATAGCTTTGTTAGCGATCTTTTTTTTTTTTTTTTTTTTTAACGTATTTCCCCGAAGGCGGTCCTACTCTAGCCCTTCAGGGCACAGGCAGTGTCAGACCTTGTCCTTGTGCGGATAGCATGGATGCTTGAAGGCAGTTATCCTCTCTCAGAGCCACGTGTCTTCCAGGCTTGCCACCCCCTTGGTGCCAACACGTCTGCGGATGACGCAGCCTCTGAGCCTGCCTAGCGCCGCTCTCTCCTCCGAGTCTGCGTCCAACTCTCATGCGGTGTGGCAGTCCTCACGCTGAACAGCTGTCCCGGGGCTGGCTAAAGCAGGACTGATTTCCGTTTGTATCATCTTTTAACTGTATTTGGTTATGCTAACTTTTCCAGCACTCACATCAGTCATACCACTGACTTCTTAAACTTGTGGATGAGTAAAGTGTCTACCCCAAACAGGCCTTCCCCACCTTGTACTTTCCCATCCTAACGTTTCTGTGGGCTTCAAAGCAGGATCCGCTCTAAGTTAGCGCTGGACTTTATGTAGCCAGTCCTGGGTCAATGTTTCCGCCCGTCAGGATTGTTTAGAATCTGATTGCATTATCCCCATCAACCAACAGCTTCAGGTCGTCTGCAAATATAAATATTCCTCCTCCGTCCGTATCCAGGTCTGTGCTAAAATGTCCCGAGCCCTGTGGCTCCCCACTAGAAACTGGGTTGACTCTGATCCTTAAACAGTATCTCTGGGTGCTTATTCGACAGTCCTCATTCTATCATCTTCCATTAGCATCCACCTGACATTTCTCCGTCTCGTCCACGGAATAGCAGGAAGGCTTTGCAAATGAACCCCCTTGTGGAATGTGGGCCTACTGGGTTACCCCAGTTCCCCCGATCTACTAACTTCGTCAAGAAGGGACCTTGATTTGTCCTTAGCCTATGCTGGTTTCTTGTGACCATTTTGCTCTCAGTATTTTTGACCCGGGTTGGCCACACAGACTCATTTCCCATTTCCTCAAAAACCATACATGTGATTAAGCCACTCTCGCTCTATAGATATTCTGGTGTATGTTTTATCCCGGTCAGGACACGGAGTTATCGTTCCCTTCTGATCTTTTCACCAGCCTTTGGTTTCTGCTATTTCTTGCCTAATTTTGTTGCATCTATTTCAATCCAGAGATCACTTTTCCTTCTTAGAGAAGTCAAATTAAATAGCAAAGAACCTGACTGTCTCTGACTCGTTCCTCCGAATTGCACTATAAACGGTGTCCCTGTTTACCTTGATCTTCTTCTTGCCCCAATCATATTTTATTTATTTCTAAAAAATCTTTAACGTTTATTTATTTTTGTGAGAGAGAGAGAGAGAAAGAGCGCAAGTGGGGGAAGGGCAGAGAGAGAGGGAGACACAGAATCCAAAGCAGGTTCCAGGCTCTGAGCTGTCAGCACAGAGCCCGACGCGGGGCTCGAACTCCCAAGCTGTGAGATCATGACCTGAGCCGAAGTTGGAGGCTTAACTGACTGAGCCACCCAGGCGCCCAACCCTAATCATATTTTAAAAGGACCCTCTTTTTTTGTGGCTGCCTGCATGATAATGATGATGATGGTGGTGGTGAGGGGGATGGTGACAACAATGACTTTTTGGGAAGAATAAGTTTGTCCTGGGCTTCAGCTCTCCTGGCCCTATTCTTAAGTTTGAGCCATTTTCCTACCTTTATCACAGGTAACCTTCTCATCTTTTTAGCCTCTGCGTGTGATCTTTCAAAATCTGAGTCTACTGGAGGAAACGGCACTGGTCTGCACTTTGGGGAGTTTTCCAACCGTCTTCTCCATCCGGCCAGGTGGCTTGAAGTAAATTCCACTGACAGCCCTTCCTCCCTCTGTTTATCCCCACCCACATTCCTATACGGACAGTATCTCTTTATATACATCTTTCTATACGGGGCCCCCTTCCTACCAAGACTTTTTTGGGGAGTAGGATACACCCTCCTATCACCATATCTGGTCCTGAGTCAGGTGAGGATTCAACAACAATTTTGCAAGTATTTAACAAATATTTACAGTATACTCACACAGGCTTACTATGTGCCAGGCACTAAGTCTTGAGGAGTTTTACAGCCATGGGCATAATGCTCTGTGTTAGAAATTCTGCAGTTCTTTACGATCCTGCTCTGTGCGTGGATAGGTAGACACCTGAGGCCATCAATGGCCTTTCTGGTCCTCCCTCGGAACACTTCCTTATATACATCATGAGGCATTTCTTGTGCCGTTAGCATTCCTTCATTATCAGACTGCCACTCTCCATAGTAATAGGTTTCAAGGATTTATCTGGGTGTTTTCCCTCCATATTCGGTTCAAAGTCTTATTTGTTGAGAAGGGCCTTGCCATGTAAAATGCTGTTTCTGGCCCGCGGGGGTTGAACAATCCCATAACTTACCAATGCTTTAAAAAGAGGAACCTAGCCCCCGTGAAATTTATCCTCCACTTGAGGTTCTCTGGTTCTCCAATATTCCTGTGCCTATGAATCCTCTGGGGATGTTGTTAAGAATGCGGACAGGGATCCTGATAAGGCTGGAAGTCTGCATCTTTACAGGAAATCTGGGACAGGGATGCACAGTCCCGGACCCGGAGGAATCGCATTATCCATGCCTGCTCTCACCTCTGCTGTTCCCGCTGGCCCTCAGCCCTACACAGCCAGCGTTTTGGCTTGTTTTTGCCTTGAATGTCTGTGTTTCCCCAACAAGTGGGTGGCTGGCTCCTGCCCCGGGCTGAAAGCAGATTCTTTTTTGTGTCTTGCCTCCTTGGGAGTCCTTAGTGTTCTGTACTCCAGCCGCAGAAGGACTGGCTTTCCTTCATGGCATGGGCCCCATCCCGTCACCCACGCATCATTTTCCCTGTGTCACTTTCCTCTCTCTCCTCTTGACGTGGGTTTGAGCCCTTGCACCTTCCCGGACCTCCGTACTTCCTGGTTTTTTCCTGCACGCCGTCACTTTCTCTTCCAACTCTTTCACTTCAGAAGGAAGTATCTTTGCCATCTGTCTGCCCCATCCCATTGCCCAGACAGAATCATGTACATATTATAGGCACGTTTGGCCCAACGGTTAGCCGTGCTCTCCAAAGGATGGCTTGCAAATCCAAGGCAGAAGGGGAAAGAAAAACCTCCACAAATTTTAGAGAATTGCCTGCTGTCCCTCGTGTTTCAACCTCTGCTGGGGGCACCACCCCTTCACGTAAATGCAGGAACCTGGGTGTGTCCCTGGTCCTGGCTTAGAGCCTCCAACCCAGAGCACATCTTTGGCCCAAGCCACCCATGTCACAATATTTGATCAGCAGGCACTTCCCGTGGGTGGCTAGACTTTTAATAAACACCAAACATATGCTGGCTGTAAGGAACTCAGTGTTAAAAAGACACTTAGCTGCAAAACGTGCCCCTACAGACCAAATATGCAGAGTGCTTCAGACCTAAATTAGACACAGACATGACTAGCTCTGTAAATTAAGCTTAGGGACCGAAAGGATCATGAATGAACACGTCAGATAAAACAATGATGGCAGGAGGCTCTCTCTCTCTGGAGGTGGGTCCACAGCTGTAAGGACAGGCTTTGGTGCCCCCCTTCCCTCCCCCCTGCCTTCTTCTATCTTCTTTCTTCCCTCCCACATCCTTTCAAGCTTAGCACTGGCCCTTTACAGGCCATTACCCAGTAAATGGCTTTAAGAATCCTGCTTATGAATATTTAGATAAATGCTCAGATTCTCCCCAGCTGTCATGCTTATTGACTTTGAAATGGTTCCAGTTCGCAGGGCTCCCTCGGAGCTCACGTGCTGACCGAAGTCCCACACGAACTGATTTAGCCCATAACATACTCTTCATCCCGCCTGGGCTGCCCGCGCCACGGGGCTCCTGGCCTGCGTGGCCCTGCCCTCTGCCTCTCCCCCCTCCCTCATAGGGTTTCGGGCTCTTAATTTCATTTAACCACATTTGAGCTGCAAAATATAGCAGGCACGGATGCAGGCAGGGAAGGGGGGGGGGGGTGATGGGGGAATCTAATTTACCGCTGCCATGACTACAGATGTGAAATGAATCTGTGAACCCGTGACGGATCAATCTCACGAAGGCGGGATTTAAATTATTAATAACGGCAAGAAATGCTATTCAGTGTTCCGTCCCAGGATCCTAGAGTGAGGGGACTTTGGGCTTAACTGGGGAGAGGATTAAGATTCTCAACGCAATCTTGCCAAACTGTCTCTGGAGTGTCTCCAGGTGGTGGCTACAAAAGTTCACGCTGCCGATGATTTTGGCTGGTTCTGAATCCGGGCTGGCTTTGCCTGCCTGCTGAGACAGAATCCCATTTGCCACTGTCCACGTGATCATCCGGATACAGCCCATCACCCCGAGGAACCAGTCTGTAATCTGGGAAGGTAATGGCCTGTGTCCCCGAGGGAAATAGGGCCTGTGTTCATGTAGAACGGGAACAGGAAGGCTAATGAAAAGAGAGGGGAAGATTGAAAAAGGTATTTGTTTTAGCACTTTGCTGATGCTCTTTCTCTGAGGGGGGTCTGGGCTGGAGGATGGGGGTGGCAGGGCTAGTAGAGGAGTTTAACTTTTTCCCTAAAGTACCATATCGAATGGCACGGGAAGAAAGATCTGTCATCAGCATGAGAGGCAATGCGGGAGCCCCCGCTCTTTCGCACGCACGGAATGCATGCCCCCTCCAGCCCCCTGTGTGACGGCCAGCAGGGGGCAGCTCCCCTTACCCAACTTATTCTCATAGATCCATTCTGTCTGCGTGCTCTCGTCATGCCAGGCCAGAAGTTCTCCATCTTGCTGCACGGAGGATGTGGAAGGCATCGCATCATGGTATGGAGACTCGTGGGGCAATTCAGAGATGAAAGGAGGGGCGGCGTAGAAGGTGGTCCCCTGAGCGGGTTTCCTGTCAGAAGGGAGCACAGGGGCGGGTCAACTTCCACACAGGGGTCCGGTCAGGCACTGGGTTCTATGGCCTGCTGGGAAAGTGGGGGTGGGGTGCTACTCTCCGTCTCCTGCAGACTCTGCCCGTCCCAGATGGTGGATGTCGCAGGTTGAGAGGGACCGGCTTGTAGATGGTGGTAAATAGGCCCATGAGCCATTCTGGGCGGCGCCAACTGCTGCTTCGTTTGGAGTAGAAGTCTCTACGGATGCCTTCAAAGGCCAGTGGGCCAGGCTTCCATTACTGACACTCTAGTGTTGCAGAACGTTCTCTGTCCTTCCTCGTTATGACCCTGCCCATTTCAGTGGCCCTTTCTGCCTCACTGCTGCCTCAGAAAGAGTGGAAAAAAATACCAAAGTAGATGCTGCAGCTAAAATCAAGCCCTGAGGCCTGTCCCCTCTAGTCTGCCCACCACAGATACCGCCATTATGGAGAAAGGTTTCCACAGGGCCTGATGACAGAGCAGTGGCTGTGAGGCAGAGATCCTGCCATTTGACAGCTTAGTATCAAAAGGGGCAACCCCAAAACACCACAGCTGTGTTCTTCCTCGGGAATCTCTGGCTTTTAAGTGGGAACAAAAGCCCATAATTTTGGGGGTCTTTGGGGGTATTTCAGCCCTGAGGTCACCTCATGTAAACCGGTCGAATGGCAGAGACCAGCGTGAGGGACAACGCCAACCCAAATGGGTGGCGACTGGGGTTGGTAGACAAAGCGCGGACTTCGGTGTCAAACGACCCGAGCTTAAATCTTGGCTCTTGCACGATTGTGGAGTAACTTCGGGTAACCTACTTAACTTCTTTGTGCTTCGGCTTCTGCACCTTTCTGATAATCATACCTCCCTCATAGGTCCCCACCGGTGGGGATGAGACGAGAGTGGGCAATGTGGTCTTGGCTGCCGTTGTTCTTACTGGGGAGGTAAGGTCCCAGAAGGTTCTTACTGGGTTCGGTGGCCCTTCAGCGACAGGCCTGTTCCCTGTGTGGGTCAGGGTTCCCCTACGCAGAGGGGGACAGGGAGGGGGCTGCATTCTGAGGCTGGGGGGCGAAGAGGTTGAGGGAGAGGGGAGGAGGCCACTTGCCGTATCCGGGAGGCTCAGTGCCTGTGGGAGCTACAGACAGATCTCGTTTTGCTTCCAAGGGACCCGTGGGAAGGCCTGGGTCTGTGCCAGCCTGCGGCTAGGGCAAAGTGGCTGTGTTCTCAGGATGCGCCATTAAAAAGGAGCGGTGGGGTCAAGTGGCAAGATGGCAGATCCTAGATCAGGTGACCACAGGGATCGAGAACCAGTGGACATAGGTAAGCTCTTCGGGCAAGTGTCAACCCTTGCCCTGTTCCGGGCCTCAAGGCCAGATCAGGAGACTCTCCTGGGCTTTATCTTTTTAGCGGGATGATGCCTGTGCTGTCTCACTCCCTGGTGACCCCGAGAGGTAATGCAAGTCCCCATGAAAGGACTCTGAGAAGTCAAAGCAGCCAAACACGATGAGGGGGTTATACGTAAGGTAATGGTGGCCCTATCTGGCCATTGCCATCGCCATGTACATTTACTCAACGTCCTCCCTGCCACACCTGCCTTGGGCTGGGACGGTGCAGGGTCTCTGGGGCACCTGTGGAGGCGGGGCTGGGGTTCTGGCCTCCTGAGCCAAACGCCAGCTCCCTGCCCCGTCTGCAGTGGAAGGGTTCGGGAAGAGCCATGGATCCTGGATCCTGGGGAGCGTGGATGGTTGCAGGCCTGCGTGGTCAGCTGTTTCAGAGTGGGGGAGGGGCCTGGTGTGCTCGGGGTGGGGGACCTTCAGGGCATGCGTGGAGAAGTGGGAGAGGGAGGCTTCCTGTTTATCAGGGACCCACGAAACGCTGCTGCACCTGAACCTGCTTCCTTTTCCCACCCCCTGCCTTCACAAACACGTGTGAGTGTAACACGTCCTGCCTGAAGTGGTTTGCACAGTTTCAGTGTCTCAGCAACCTTGTGCCAGGAAAAGCCAGGGGCTCTCTGAGCACCCATGGCCCAGACCTGGACTCTGGGAGCCAAGCCAAAAAGCGTGTGACAGACACAGGTGAGGCCCCAGGGCCCCTCCGATCCTCATGCACTCCTCGGCGACAGGAAAGCCACTCAGCTGGAGTATGAATAAAGGGCTGGAAGGGTGCATACGTTTAGGTCAAAGCTGACCAGGAATCCTGACTCTTGTCGCAGGCGTGCTAAGTTTCCATGCGGTGGCTCCTGGGGAGCAGGCCAGGAATGACAACGAGCCACAGCGCTTACTGAACACGTCGTGTGCACTAGGCACGGTTCTCAGGGAGCCCTTTTTTTAAAAAAATTTTTTTTTTAACGTTTTATTTATTTTTGAGAGAGAGAGAGAGACAGAGCATGAATGGGACAGGGGCAGAGAGAGCAGGGGCAGAGAGAGAGGGAGACACAGAATCAGAAGCAGGCTCCAGGCTCCGAGCCATCAGCCCAGAGCCCGACGTGGGGCTCGAACTCACGGACCGTGAGATCGCGACCTGAGCTGAAGTCGGACGCTTAACCGACTGAGCCACCCAGGCGCCCCCTCAGGGAGCCCTGTGAGTTACTACTCCTTTCATCCCGACCACAGCCTCATACGGCTGAAATTCTTACTGTCCCCATTTTATGAAGGAAGAGTCTGGGGCCGCAGGAGATTACGTGGCTGCCCTGGGGCACACAGCGGGCTGGGTGGAGCCGCTGACATTCGAACCCAAGCAGCCTGGTGCTCGAGTCCCTGTTCCAGTCACAGCCTTTCCAGTGGTCCCTGCCACATTGCTTAACACGCTGTGGGTGTCAGCAATGGAGGTGAAGGGGCCTCGGAAGAGCCCCTCCCTTTGAGGTGTTGCTTCAGTGGAGGCGAGGCGGTCAGACCCACAGTGCTCAGCCTCCCGCAGTGTGCAGCCTGGAGCGCAGGACCCGGCGGGCTCGCGGGGCTGAGGGGTAGCCCTCAAGTTGCAACCTGTGGGCTCCGAATGCGGAGCAGCAGGGGTCTCATTCCTGTGTCTCACCATAACCGAACTGGCCTCGTGCTTTCTTTGTATCTAATGCCAACCCACTTCACCGGTGGACACAAATGTCCCCCCGCCCCCCCCCCCATCATCCTTTGGGGAGGGATTGTTGGGGAGGAGACACAAGGACTAGGCCTGTGAGTGGGAAGTCGGGGGTACCCCCCACCTTGGTTTCTGCAGAGCTGAGCGCATAGAAGGAGGTATTTACATGCCTGAACGAGGCAGATGGCAACTCTCTTTTGGGCATTGTGTTTACGGTGAGCACGGCCGCAAGCCCCTTGCCACCTCTCCCAGGTTGAGACCTTGTCTGCGACTCAGATGGCTCCTGCCCTTTCCTCTCTGTAGTGCTGGGCGTCCAGGAATCGGACCTTGGGAACTGTCCCTCACCCTGTGAGTGGACGAGTGGCAGAAGGCAGTGGTGGGAGGTCCTTTCTGTGTGACTCCCCAAGACCCCCGTCCCTCCACTGCAACCCCTCCTTCTCCAGGGGGCCTGTCCCCTGCACCGCCACCCCACCCCCCTACTCCCTGGCTTCGGGACGCAAAGGCTCCCGAAGCAGCATCCCTAAGCACGAATTTCCATCTGATTTATCCAAAAAGAAAACTATTACCTTGTAAGGATAGGCAGGCTTTTCCATGAATACATCATATTGAATTCTATTGGAAAAAGAACAGGACAATATTGAAAAAAAAGAAGGCATCTTTTTTTTTTTTTTTCTTATTTAAAAATGTGTGGTCGGGGCGCCCGGGTGGCTCAGTCGGTTGAGCGTCCGACTCCGGCTCAGGTCATGATCTCACAGTTCGTGAGTTCGAGCCCCGTGTCGGACTCAGTGCTGACAGCTCAGAGCCTGGAGCCTGCTTCGGATTCTGTGTCTCCCTCTCTCTCTCTGCCCCTCCCCGCTCATGCTCTGTCTCTGTCTTAAAAATAAATAAAACATTAAAAAAAAAAGTGCTGTCAAGTATGTGATGCTGAGTTTGAGGTGGAGAGGCCCCGATTTGTAGAATTTTTCTATTTTTACTTGTCGTTAGTATTGTCTCTCTTAATGGTTTCCTTTAGAAATTACAAGGTTAAATTTCATAAAGTCAAGGAGAACTCAAGAAGATAATGTTCATGAAAGCACGGATTTTGGAAATTCAAGTTTGCTTTGTTAATCTTCGGGTTATCAGACAGCCCCCTTCTGTCCCGAGGTGAAGGCTATCTGTACAGAAGAGGTAACTGGGGTTCAGAATATTAATATTTTAATCCGAGTATTAAACATAACATAAAGATTAATTAATACACATGTTAATATTTTAATATTAAAATATAAATATTTTACAATTGAGTTTTAATGTCAAAGAGGCTGTTTGTGTCATTTAATTACCCATTTGCCTGGAATGATACGTTAGGAATTTCGTGCACAACTGGGATAAAATATGCCACCAGTTCTCATAATAGAGACCGGTAGAATGGAAGGAGGAAAAGAGATAAGAACCAGAATTTGAAGTCTGGAACTTCGATGTTCAACACTTTTCCTTACCCACAGTTTACCCATGAGACAGAGTATTATTGAGGAATATTACTTGGATGTTAAAATGATGTCTGCAAAAACCAAACGACATGGGCGAATGTTCAAGTCACGACACGGTTACAAAGTAAAACACACAAAGTTGCACGTGCCGTATGTTTAAAACAGTGAAAACAAACGAACTACAAAACAAGGAGCACCACCTCCACCAAATATAGAAGAAATAAGAGTGGAAGGACAGAATAAGAATCACTAAAAAGTGAATCAGCTCTATTTATATTTGAATGTTGGTAGAGTGGACAATGTTTTGCTGCTCTCTGCTTTTCAAGTTTTCAATTAAAAAAATGAACAAAAGCAAGGGGCGCCTGAGTGGCTCAGTCGGTCGAGCACCTGACTCTTGATTTCAGCTCAGGTCTTGATCTCAGGTCGTGGGATCGAGTCCCGCCTTGGCGGCTGCACTGAGCATGATGCCTGGTTGGGATTCTCTCTCTCTCTCCCTCGCTTGTGTGCTTTCTCTCTCTCAAAAGCAAACAAACAAATAAATAAACAAAAGTAGATTTTATTTTTTTTAATGCCATTCTCCTAAAATTAAAATATGCACATAAGTTATTAAAAAGCCAAAACAAAGAATGAAAGGAGGAAGGAAAGGAGAAAAGACAGAGGTGATTACAAGAGGAAGAGAAGAGAAGCCTTGGGAGCCTGTCCTGGTTCCTTTAATGGCTTCCCGTGACCGTGGAGTAGTCACCTACCCTCTCTCTGACTCCAGGTTCTGCATTTGCAAAGTGGGGACAAATAATGGCTGGGAGAATTTAAGGGGACAAAGATCGTGAAATATACAACACACGCCGATGCCACTGCGCTGCGCTCCTGACCTTGGGCAAGACACATAGAGAGACACGTACAGAAAGTGATGCTGTTTGTTCCTCCACAGAGTGGAGGCTGTGAGCGACTGGCCTTGGGGCTCAGCAACTCCCTCACCAGTTCCAACTCAAGGCAGGCTGGTTGCAAAGCTCTGTCACCATCTGTGAAGTTTCCTGCCTGACAAATTGGCTGGCTCTCCCGTCCCTGCCTTATCAATATATTGCAAACCTTTCTCCTTCAGTACACAGAAAACTGCTGGGTACCCTGCTGGAAAGGGTTGTTGGGGCAACTCTTAACTGGAAATGGCCACTGAATGATAATAGCATGTGGGCCAAACGGCATCTGGAGCTGTGGGAGAGGGGGTGGGGGCAGTGAGGGTAAAGAAAATCAAATCTGGCAGATTACGCGTATCAAAATACAATTGGGCAAAAACATTATGAGTCAAAATTAAAATACTGCGACAGCTCTACGGTATTATTTACCACTGAGCAGAATGCATCTTCAGGAAGTTCTGGGGTTCTAAAAAAACCAAAAGGGGCCTCATTATGGAACGGTTTCTTGTTCTACGATGGCATGATAGTAACATAGATGGCACTTCCTTCTAGCACCTTCCGCCCACGTGAGATCAGAAGAGCATTTTTGTACCTCACAATGGAGGTGGGAGAGCTTTCAAAGCATTTTCAGATATACTTTTTCACTTACATTTTGCAACCACACTGTGAAGAAAGGTAGTTTTACGTACAGGCAAACTGAAACTTAGAGAAAGTTAAGTGATATGCCCAAGGTCAAAGTCCCCACCATGTGCTGAATCATCTGACCCTGACATCACACCTGCAGCGTGGACACCCACGGTTTATGAAACCTGCGTGGAACCTCTTGGGTAGATCAGTCACACGGAGCTATTGATTATTCGGTGGCAAATGATGCCGCATTTATATTCAAGTTGCTCATCTAATTTTATTGGATTTCCCCCACAGACCGTGGGGAAAATTATTTCTTTAAAGAAGAGAGGAGGGTACAGGTTGTTAGTATGACCCTACCCTGATTTATCCAGGGCAATGGGAGTCTCTGAAATTGACCAGCCTGCAGAGTAGTTAGGTGGGGGGCACAGATCCCTCCCACACCCCAATCCATTGCATCTTCTCTTTTTGTTAAGTCCACTTCACAAGCTGAGTGGGTGGGGTGTGTGGTGGGGAGAGTATAAATTACCCTTCACAAGTCAATGGTAGGAGAGTCATGGAACATAACACGATACACGAATAGTAATAGTAAAAGGAGCTAACACTTGCCTAGGCTTCCGATGCTATGCGCCCGGCAGAGTTCATAATGCTTTACATGATTTAATCCCTTTAATCTTCACAGATATCCTGTAAGGTATGTCTGTTGTTATTCCTAATTGATAAGAAAACCAGCACACAGAGGGCTTCAGTGACTTGCCCAAGTTCACGCACTAGTAAGTGGGAGAGATCTGACATGCCAGCCTAGGCAATTAAGCTCCTGAGAGAGGAACAAGACGGTGTTCTTTGTGATAGACTCACATCTACCACCAGATAGACAAATAAATGGCACGCTGGCTTCTCCATCCTCTTGGATGAAATGGGACCTCAGAATCTTTCTCAACATAGTGCTCCAGCACTAGTCTCTAGTAATTAATCCATCAGCCTAAGAGAGGGGAGCCTGTTTTGCCATTTCCAGGGCTCATTTTATAGGTGCCAATTAATTTATAAAAATATCTTAAAGGACAAATGCTGGTGTGTGCATGTGTGTGTATGTGCATATGCATGCGTGTGTGTTTGACTTTATGAAACAAACGACATTAAGCTTGATTCAATTTGCATTTACCGAGCATTTGCTATGGGTCTGGAAGGCATTCTTGTGCCAAGGGCTAAGCCAATTTATATCTTAGAGGTATTGGTAGAATATTCCACATAAGGAAATATTGATGTAAATTCTTTTGAAAAGTTCCAAATCCTGTTGTAGACCCTTTTTAATGTAACCTGTTTTGTGTAGCCTGGAGCGGTACCCTGGGTTTTCATAGACCAAAACATTCTTCCATGTGCCTTTCAAGGCACTTAACATTCCTCTACAGTTTTGCAGTGCCTCTCCAAATTTTGCTAGCAGGGCATTTATTTTCAAAGCTTTTGCTTTATACACAGTTCCATTCACTTGACAACATTGTATTTGTCCTACTCCAGTGGGTAATATATTTACAAAGGCCCAGTGCATACAGGGAACATGTTAAGAATGCTTGATTCATACTGTGCAAAAGAAATGGTCTGAATGCTATTTTTCAATCCTGGAATTACACCTGGTATTTGAACAGCAGGGATATTAGGATTCCGAGAGGGAGAGAGGCACACACAAAAGAGAGTTTCCCAGCAATAGAGAATTATCTCTCCAGTGCCCTAACTAAATTTCTTCGGGGGTAGCAGGAATCTAGGATGAGGCATCTGATTTGGTGAAGGGGGATGTAAAGGCAAAAATGCTTGTGTGGCTGCTGAGAACACCCAGGTTTTGGATGCAGGCTGTGTGTAATCAGACTGGGATTTAAAAATTGAAGCTGCCAAAAAAAAAAAAAACAAAAAAAACCCCAAAAAAACAAACAAACAAGAAACCAAAAAAACAAAAACAAAACCCAGAAAACAAAAAACACAAAACACAAAATCAAGCTGCCTGAGGTGCTTGCAGTGGGTAACGGAACCAGATCCAGAAAAATAATGTAGTTCTATTTCTAGGTCAACAGTAAGATGATGCAGAAGACCTGGATGTTTAGCTTTCTGAACGTGGTTGGATGTATAAGGCCAAGCAGTCACGTCAGCAAGGGAAGGCCCCGCGCAGGCCCGCGAGAAAGTGCGTATCAGCCGCTGCCAGCAACGGCACAGGGAGGCCAGGGCCAAATAATAAAGCCCAGTTTAAGGAGCAGGTGCCAGTTGCGGGAACCGTGTTGGAAAAGTGTCAGCCCCAGGATGAGAGAAATCACTCCAGAGTTAAATACTCACCGGCAGAGTAAGATGATGCCTTCCGGGGACCTGCTGGGTACCCTGAGAAGCATACTAGTGTCTGTTGACCTAGCAACAGATTGTGGGATGTATTCTAGGAAGTAATTGGAGGTCATTGATAAAATTGAGCTCTAAGGATGTTTCTCAAAATGCCGTTTGGAAAACAAACGTAATGAGTAGAAATGAATTAATAATAATAGTAGGGAATCGATTGAAAATATTACGGCTTGCAAATACAATCCAGTGCAATGCAGCTATTAAAATGATTTGGAGAAAATTTAATAACATGAAATGATATTCCTAGAAGTATATATTTATGTGTGATTGCAATATATAAATATATAAATAAATGTACCTTAAAAAAGCAGGTTACAAACACTTTATAGAGCCTGGTGAGGGTATAACCAAAGTGGGAAAGTGATTATTCCCCTCTGGATGGGAGGGATTTTTGCTTTCTTCGTTTTGCTCATATACAGTTTCCCTAACGTCCACAATAAATACGTGTTATTTGTGCAGTAAGGAAAAGATACAAGTTATGGGCTGTATTCTGCTCGTTTTGTTTACGAGTAGGTGCTTCATTTTCGTTAAGCCTCTCTGCTCTGTGGGCACCGTTCTTGGGGGCCCAGCTATTGAGACTGGGAGAACGTGGTCAGGAATGAGTGTTCCTACCGGTTGGCACTGAGGGCAGCACTGACAGATTGAGCCTCGGCTCTATCTCAAGCTTGATCTTTTTTCCCTGGGCGTGGTGGTGGATGACAGTTGCTATCTTTTAAAATTTTGTTAAAAAAAATGTTTATTTATTTTTGACAAAGAGAGAGAGAGAGACAGAGACAGAACATGAGCAGAGAGAGAGGGAGACACAGAATCGGAAGCAGGCTCCAGGCTCCAAGCTGTCAGCACAGAGCCCGACGTGGGGCTCGAACTCACAGACCGTGAGATCATGAGCTGAGCTGAAGTCAGACGCTCAACCGACTGAGCCACCCAGGCGCCCCACCAGTTGCTATCTTTTAGAAGGCCCTCTTCCGCATACCCGTCCCAGATACTCTTCTTCACACACCTACTCTTTTCCCTTCAGATACTCTCCCTCATCCAGATACTCACCGTCTTCCAGATACTTTCCCAACAGATACTCTTCTTCCAGGTCCTTTTCCTCCTGTAGATGCTCTCCCGCCTTCGCATACCCCTCTCCATACAGGTACGCCTTCCCCTTCAGCAACTTTTCCTCCTCCAGGTAGTCGTCTTCCTCCAGATATTCCTCCTCTTCCAGATACTCTTCCCCTTCAGGAAATAGATAGTCTTTCTCTGAACACTCTTCTTCCGCGATCTCCTCCTCCGAAGATATGGTCTGTGTGGAATTCTGGGACGTTGTGGCAGAGCGAAGGGGTGATGTTCGTCTTGATGACTGATCATCTTCAGCAGACATGTTGGGGCAGCATTAAGTAGATGAAACCCTGCAGCAAGCCGCAGGCGGTCACTTCGCCATCCTGGTAACCAAGAGAGGAATCAAATCCCATTAGTCGGTAATCGCTACTGCATATTGATTTATATCCATTCGTGTTCGCTCATTTCATTCAGTAGTGTTTGGGTGGCCCTTTGAATGTGCACGTCGGTATAGAGCGGCCCGTGAAAAGGCACAAAAAGGGGAACAGAGGTTTTACCCTCCAGGAACGGGTAGGAGAGATCACACCTGAAGGCAACACCTTTGCAATTACTGCACAATATGAAGTGAGCCTGGAGGGCTGGAGAGTGAAGGAGTGATTCGGCGTTTAATGGTACAGTCATCAGAGGAGACTTAGTTATTCATCAAGAAATATTTGTTACCACGATAATCAAGAAGAGGATGTTGGGATACCTGGGGGGCTCAGTCGGTTCAGCATCCGACTCTGGATTTCAGCTCAGGTCATGATCTCACGGTCCGTGAGTTGGAGCCCCGCATTGGGCTCTCCGCTGACCGCGTGGAGCCTGCTTGGGATTCTCTCTCTCCCTCTCTCTGCCCCTCCCCCTCTCGCTCGCTCTCTCCCTCTCAAAATAAATAAGCAGGAAAACAAGAAAAGAGAATGGCTCACAGGAGCTTGAAATCTGGTGAGAAGAGGAGTCATGCAAACAGGTTTCTAGACACAAAAAGACACGCGCAGTGGGAGAGGTACAGGCAGGGTGGTTACAGGCACGGTGGCCGGGCCTTGGTCAGCAAAGGCCCTTCTAGTTGGAGGTCTGCTGGGCACGTGGTCACGGCCACCACAGGCATGGCCTCTTCGGCTGGAAGGCACACCCGCGGTGAGTTTACTCAGCAAACAGGTATTTTTACGCCCCAGCTTGCACGCAGCCGTGAAGCCTTTGTCTTGCCATTCCGTCCATCCTCTCCCACCCTGTTAGCCTCTCCTGTAGCGCTTACACTGTTTCTGATTATGTTTCTGTGTTTGCTTGTCCAGCCTTTCTTTTCTACTAGGCTGTGTCTCAGTGGCAGTGACCTTATGTGACCTGTTCCCCGCTCTACCTCCAGTGGTTAGCTTAACGCCCGGTGCTCGGTAAACGTCCAATAAGTATGTGACCGGTGACTAAGTCAAGGGCAAGAATAGATGGCTCTAGAGCAGCGTGTCCCAAAGTTTTAAAAAGGGTAATATTCATTCTGCACAATGGAATGAGCTGAAGGAAGCAAACTGCCCAGAACCTTCCTGTTTGCTCTAGGGATTTAATGCATAAATATCTCAGTCTACCTTTCTTTCAGATCTTAGACCAGGAAGCTCTGTTTTCGGGAACCAGTGCTGAGATCACAGGGTCACTTGCTAACGTGTGTGCACGACGACGCCCAAAATGGGAAGAGTGACGTGTAAAGACATTCATAGTGGGCCCGTGGGCTTGTTTATCTACTTTTAGGGTTGCTAGAGCCCTTAGATGATCAGATTCTGATAGGATTAGCCTGGGGCAGATGATCAGATTCTGATAGGATTAGCCTGGGGATAGAACCGAGGGGGTGCTACCCAGACCCCCTTTCAAAGGACTTGCTGCCGGCTGTGGAGACTGTGGTCTACAGACAGCCTCCGGCCGCCCCGTCTTTCAGGAACTGCCTCGGCTGCAGAGCTGCCTTCCAGAAGTCATCCAAGAAAGTCAGGCCAACTCAGGCAGGTCAGCTTTGACAGGCAGGCTTGCCCAGCCCGGTCCACAAGACCATTCCCTCCACCAGTCCTTCCCCGCCCTTTCTCAGGCTTATATTTCTACTGGTTGCACCTCAACGGTCCGCATCTGGGGACCCGTTTCCAGACAACCCGCCCTCTGACAGACAGCTTCACAAAATGTAAGCCTACAAAGGAATGGATTGCAGGATTGGGGACAGCAAAGAGGACAGGCCTCATAGATAGATTGGTATTTTAGAAGGTTGGGGAGGGTGGGGAGGAAGCAGACCAACCCGGGGCCCAGAAAACTGACCTTGCAGAGAGAGGACAAGGTAGAAAAAGTAAGGGCAGAGTCAGGGGGTGGAGAGCTTTAGAAGTCATTATTACTCATTTTGGGCTGGGTGGTGACGGGAACGCGAGAGGATCAAAGGCTCCAGAAGGGAGCGCTCTTGCGGCCATTTACCAGACAGCGTAGAAACAGTAGAGAGTCTCCTGCCTCCGTCACTCACCGCTCTGTGGTTCATACAGTGATCTTCCTGCGTGTCTTCTCACCTAGGCTACCTCAGATGCCTTTTGGAGGAGGTGGGATGTAAATCGCACACACCAGGGTGGAGGAGATCGCCTTTGGGGCAAAGGGTGAGCTGTGGGAGAACTTCGGGGCTCACGCTGATGTCTACGGGAGACTCTTCTGCTTTAAAGGAGCCTCCCCAGGCTTACTTTGATTTAAAAGCTGAACGTGTCAGTTAACTGTCGCTGTTCACTTCCGACCCCCGTGCGCTCCTGGCCCTGGCTCCCTAAGCCAGAGGGAGAAGGAAGGGGCTGGGTAAGAGGAGAGGAATTGGAGACGGGGATGCCTGGCCTCATCCTGGGAGCGGTGAAGGAACATATGTAAGCACCAGCCACTCCATCAAGGGCATGCTTAACACTTCAGGGATCTCCTACCTTTCCTATTTTTTTAGCTGCTTGAGATAAAAGGTCAGAATCGCCCCATCCCCCGGATGGCCCAGAATGCATTTTCCAAAGGCAGCCTGTCATTTAGGCTTAAGAATCTCTTCTGTCCATTTTCTCATCAGGCCTTGTGAAAAGGCCCAGGCTGCTGCATCCTCACATTCTCCCTTTAAATCTCCTGGAAACTTCTAAGAAAAGCCGTCAGGTGGAAATGAACAGTCATTGGCAACTTGAGACCCGGCGCCTGAGGTAAAACATCCTGGTTTTGACTTGTGATTCAGATGTGCACTCATTTTGACCCCGGTTTCTGACAGATTGCAGCTTAATTTCTGTGGTCACAACAAGAAACATCCCCTTTATAACAGCCGATTATAATCAGCTGATTATAGGTCTTTAATCTTTAGACTGGCTTCACAGAATAGCTGCATCAATCAAAGCAAGATGGCAGACACAGGTTATTCGGCTTCAAGAGTTTTTTTTTTTTTTAAATTTAGAGTGAATATTTAGAATGAGCAGAATTCACAAAAAATCAAGGGTTCCGGCTTCTCGTGGAAATAGGAATGTTGGGCAACCCTGCGCTGGCTTTCCCACACAGAAATAGTGCTGCTGAGTTCAGGCTGCTTTCCCTGAATGGGGCCTTCGACTTCTGCGTCTGTCCCCACCACTGCCTGTAGTCTGCTCAGATTCCCCGGGCGGGCGCATCCTCCCATGGGCCCTGTTGTTTTCCTTACAGTAGAGCCATGGCTCGCTGTCTCTACCAGAAGTTGGGAGAACAAAAGATACACAATCCACTAAAAGGTCTGGTATCTCTCACACTTTGCCTGCTCAAGCATTGGCTTCATCTTTCTGGCCCCACGGAGAGATGGGCTCTTTGGTGGCAACAGGTGCCATGTTTACACAGGTCGACACTGGACCATGGTGATTGGGCATATAATAGGCACTCGGTAATAACCTGTTGAATGTATAAATGAAAGAGCAAAGAAAAGTATTAATAAATGCACTTTGCCAAGGATATTTACTGATTATGTACATACGCTTATTTACTGAAGAGGGGTAAAACTTTGTATCAGAGGTCATTCGACCACAGTCTTGGAGATTTGTATCCACATAACCCCTTCCACACTGCACTGCAAATGAGAGGCCAACTGATTTTTCCATAGTGATTTTTCTTTTCTTTTCTTTTCTTTTCTTTTCTTTTCTTTTCTTTTCTT
>NW_024412428.1:24747886-24810373 GCF_014898765.1 Herpailurus yagouaroundi | reverse complement strand
TTTTCTTTTCTTTTCTTTTCTTTTCTTTTCTTTTCTTTTCTTTTCTTTTCTTTTCCTTTCTTCTTTCTTTCTTTCTTTCTCTCTTTCTTTCTTTTTTTCCTTTCCTTTCCTTTCCTTTCCTTTCCTTTCCTTTCCTTTCCGATCCCATTTGTCATTCTGAGGGGTCGAGGCCAGGATCTCCAAACATTCTTAGTTTGAAATACACGAGGAAGACATAACTAATGTAACAAAAAGAACAGAGCACCCCCTCTGTAAATGACTGATCTCACAAGGAATAATTGCAACCTCTGGTTTCCAGGTGAATGACCTAAAGAAGGGCTCCGTGTTCTGGTTGTGGTTTTTTAGGGAAAGGAGTTAGTAGGGTCTCCTCACTGGTTTCCAAGACGGGGGCGGTGGTGTTGCTCCTGAGATGTTCTTTGTCTCTCTCACTGGGGCCATGGCTCTACAGACTTGCTGAAAGGCGTCACACCTCGGAAACCAAATGTATGCAAGGAACCTGCAGCTGGGCGGGAACAAGTTCCTTGGGGTGGGAAAACAGGCTGCTCCGTGAGGATGAGCACATTGTCCAGCTTTGTCCAGCTCATGCGGCCCAGTATGATGGCTCTGGGCAGAGAGGGGATGGGAAGACGTAGAAGGGACACGATTCGCCAGCGTGGCCAGCACGGCGATCCTCCCCTTACACATCCTCGTGGGTCCTCCTCTGCCCCCTGGACATCAAAACTGGTGTGTTTCCAGGGAAAACGCCCAAGGACCGCATTTGACCCTTGGTCTGTCGGCACCAGTTATTGTCGTCACCATCCTCTGCCTTTGCATTCTCAAAAGGAAGGAAGGGTCTGGCTTTTCTGACGAGGAAGGAAAATGGAGGCCCAAGCGCCCTCTGGTCCCTGCACAGGGTCGCTCGGGGCGGGGGGCCTGGGTCCCAGTGCCCAGCTCCCTGCCCCAGCCGGGGCTCCCTTGCCGCACCTCCCCTCACTGACGGTCCTGCACACACCCGTTGATGGACCCTTCCGGTCCAGCCCTGCCCCCTGGCCTGGGCTCCAGCAGCGGGGTGGGGGGGGGGGCAGCTTTGTAGATTAACCAGTCTCTGCTCGATAACGCAACACTGCTTCTGACAGAACCGCTTCGGACAATCAGCAGAGGAGAGGACTGTGTGAAAATGGAAAGGGAGAGCCGAGGCAGGAAGGAGAAGCGAACTTCCGAAAGAGCAGAACAGCACAGTGGTCAGGCTCTGGGGCCAGGTTAACTGGGGTTAAATCGGGCCGGGCCACTTACATCTGACTTGGAGGGAAGTTCTCCATTCTCCCGTGACTTAATTTCTTTATCTGTAAAATGGGGAGAATAATGGTCCCAAACTCTTGTGGAGATCCAATGAGGCAATACACGTATGCATAAGTAGTGACAGTCACAAATGTGACCTATGTTGTTATTGCACGCTGACTCCTAAGCAGCACTGAAGGTAAAAGTGTGTGTGTGTGTGTGTGTGTGTGTGTGTGCACGCCCTTCTGAGGTCTTACTTAGTTTGTGGCATGGGGAGAGAAAACAAAAAGATTGCCTCTCACTTCCCTGCTCCCTGGTAGCCACCGCAGCCTAGTGGAGGGGTCTCGAGATGAGGGTCTGTCGACGATTCAGTCCAAGTCCTGAGGGTGGGGTCCTGGGGGCAAAGATGGCCACGGGTATTGTCACAAGTGAGCTCCCCTATCCTTGGGAGGCTGGAACCCTTCTGGGGAAGCATTTTATGGCGGTGGTTGTGTCTGCCAGGACAGAACCTCCCACATAGCGGGTCAGTCTGTTTTCCTACTCTCAGCCATGATTTCATGAGGTTGTTCTCTATAAACACGGGACAGCCTTTCTGAGGCCGCTCGTCCCATTTTCACGTGGCTGCGATTCAGCAGCCCTTGGACTGAATCTTGGATCCCAGCCCTCCTCACTTTTCTCACTCCCCTTCCCCGTGACAGTCTTGGGAGTGTTTGGAGGTGGCAGTCAGACCTTTCTCCAGGGCCCAGGGCTCGGACCCCCAACTCCCTTCTCGGCGTCTCTGCTCAGACATCTAAGAGACACCTCAGACTTGGTGCCCAAACTCAGATCCTGCTCGTCCTCCCCAGGCTCCTCAGGTGCTGACAGAGCCCGTGGAGCCATTTCTTCTCTCTTCCTCACCCTGCATCCCATCTACCAGGAAGCCGGGCTGGCTCCCCCTTCAAAGGATCTCCCACTCCTCACGCGCCCCATGTTCCCACGCTGGTCTGCCCAGCATCACATCTTGCCTCGACTACTGCAGGCACTTCCTAGCAGGTGTCTTTTCCACAGGTCGCCAGCTTTTAAAACTGAAGTCCTGGGGCGTCTGGGTGGCTCCGTCGGTTAAGCGTCTGACTCTTGATTTCAGCTCAGGTCATGATCTCATGGTTGGTGAGTTCGAGCCCCGCCTCTGGCTCTGTGCTGACAGCGTGGAGCCTGCTTGGGATTCTCTGTCTCCCTCTTTCTCTCTCTGGCCCTCCCACGCTTGCATTTTTTTTTTCTCTCTCTTAAAATAAATAAATAAAAATTAAAGAAAAAAACAAAACAAACCCCAAACCTAAGTCCTGTCACCTCACCCCTCCGCACCAAAGCCTGCAATGGCTCGCATCTTGCATCGAAAGCCCCAGCCATCGAGAGGCCCCCCATCACCTCTCCCACCTGCCTCCTCCTGCTCTCTCCCTCCTTCCACCCCTGCCATCCTGGCCTCAGCCTAACATCGCCAGGCACTGTTCCACCCGAGGCCTTTGCTCTACTGTCCCCGGGGCCCGTTCCCCAGGTACTCTGGCACTTTTGATGTCCCCTAACCTGCTCTCATTTTACCTTTTTCTTCCAGAGCATTTATCACTTTCTAGCATATTAAGCACTTTATTCATTTATTATGTGCATCGTCTCTCTCCTCTCATTAGAATGTGAATTCCTTGAGGGCAGGGAGCTTGGTTTTACTCACTGATTTGGCCAAGTGCCCTAGAACCGTGCCGGGCACTTGGTAGGAAATAATACATATTTATGGAATGGAGGTGTGAATCCTGATCCCTGCCCGTCCGGGGCCCGGGCCCCGTGTGAAGGCAGTGATCTCTCCAACGGAGTGTGGTGGGTCTGAGGACACTTAACCCTCAGCTCTGTCACTGTGTGCAGAGCTCCCCTCCAGAAGGTGTATCCCTTTTCTGTCTCATCAGCCCTTCACGTTTTCTCCAGTATAACTCCTCCCAATAACCTTTTATGGGATTGACTGCCAGTCATTTCTTAAGTCTCCCAGCTTCCTAGTATGTGTGTCTTCGTCCAAAGCAGCGATACAAATGTCAAACCAGAGAGCCGCAAGGCCACCAGCCAAGCCTGCTCTGCCAGGAGAGGCTGGGGGAAGGGGATGAGCATTTCCAGTCAGCCCCCGTGCGGGGTCCCCTTAGCCTCCCGCAACAACCCCCAATGCAGGCGCCATCATCCCTCTTTACAGAGGAGGAAATGGGGCTCAGGGTTTAAGGGAAACAGAAGGGTTCACAATCTTTAGAGGGTCACAGCGACAAAAAGTGGTTTACAGGAAATTGTTTTGTTTCCTGAGCATCAAAAAGGAAGTGAAGTGGGAGAAAGAGGCTCTTACTATAAACCTTTTTGGCTGAAAAAAAAATGAGAAGGTCTTAAAGAATAAAGCTTGTCCTCTGGGCAGCTGGCAGGACCTGGCCATCGAGGCTCCTCCCTCTCTGCTCTCTGAGGGGCTCAGCTCCCAGAGGCTCCTCCCCTTGGCTCTCTGAGCCCCGCCCCTTGACTCACGAGGCCCCTCCCGCTGTGTTCCTGGAGGCGACCTTCTGCTTCTTGTCTCTCTGAAGCCACTTTTCTCTCTACTTTTTGGGCCCCTCCTCTTTGGCTCCCTGGGACTTCCCCTCCCTCAAGATCTCTCCACTTTTCTGAGGGATGGCAGGTGAAGTCCTGTCCCACGTGACTTGTTCTCCAGGAATCCGTGCTGCTCACCTCTCCAAAGTGCTCCCGAACCCTTACAGGAAATGCCCTAGAATTGTGCCCAGCATCAGTATCAAACTCACTGGGATATAACTGGCCACATCTGCCTTCTCTTCTCCTTTTGTTTAAATCGGGACAATGTTCTCCCGTTTCTAGATCGGGGTACTACTTCTCTATGCTCCAAAGATTTGTAGAATGCTTTGAGTTGCCAAACCAGTAAACGTGCCCGATTGAATTTGTTCGTCACGGCGTCCTTGAGCGGCAAACACGATTATCTCCGTTTTACAGACAACACTCAGGTTCAGAGAAATCAAATGACTTGGTTAAGGTCAGACAAGTGAAATGTTGCCAAACTAGGATTTGGACACAGGTGTGCCATTGCAGAGGAATGTTCTTTCCCCGAGTGGACTATCATGCGGGTTGAGAGACTGTATTCTTTGGAGGACTGCACTTCTCCGGGCACTGGCTTCAGTGCTCAGCACCCACCTCCCCATCCCAGGTTAAACAATCATTCTCTGTGATAAAACAGGGTGAGATGAGGGAGGCCGGGGAAGTGGGGTTTTACTGAGCATCTCCTAAGTGCCTAGGACAGAATAAGGTATTTTGCATTATTTAAAACTAAACAAATTTTTTTTTAAATGAGAAAGAGAGACAGAGCACAAGTGGGGGAGGAGCAGAGAGAGAGAGAGAGGGAGACAGAGACTCCAAAGCCAAAGCAGGCTCAGGCTCTGAGCTGCCAGCACAGAGCCCAATGTGGGGCTCAAACCCATGAACCGTGAGATCATGACCTGAGTCGAAGTTGGACACTTAACCGACTGAGTCACCCAGGCGCCTCCATTGTTTAAAATTTAAAGAGTCACAAAAGTCAGGTAAAGTGTTATTATCCCATTTTTCAGCTTAGAAAACCAGGGCTCCCAGAGGTTCTAATTGGCCTTAGGATACAGCTACTGGGCGCCGTATTTGTGATCCCCCACACTAGGTCTGTCCAATTCCAAGTCTAAACCACACCGCAAAGAGACGAGAAAGGTATTTCATCTTTTTGGTCTTGACAACTCAAATTCTTAGCGATTCCCTTAAATACGGAGAGGCCCTAATGGCAATTACTTAAAAGAATAAAAAAATAATAATATTTAGAGTTTCTATTTGCTACAGGGAAGTTCATTTAGATGGAAAGGCATCCCCAGTTAAAAGTTTTCTGGAGTGATTTTTGAGAGTCATATAGAAGGCCTTTGCACTGACCTCCCTCCAATCTCTGATGTCATGAGAAACAGAGTGGGGTTATTGAGACACGTTACAACAGATGACATATTCATTTTCAGCTAGTTCAGTTTAGGATCTCAGTAGAAGCGTATTTCTGGCGTGGCCCGTCGACACTTCCGATGTGCCGGGGGACCTGCCTTCTCGGCTCATGGGAGCCCATGCGGAGGCTGCGTGCCGGATGGGGCCGTAGGCAGCAACTGCGGGAGGAATAGCACTATCTTGGCTGAGCTCCAAACTGGGTATGTGATTTTGAATATGTTCTCCCACTTGTGTCTAGGCTTCCTGTCTCATTTGTAATGTCAGTGGATTGGCCTAGAAGCGCTCTAGGTTCCTTCCTTCCGGCCCTGTGTTTCCAAAGACCGTCCCTTAGTCAAACCCTTAGGGCCAGGTGCGTTGTGGCTTTCAGGTTTGTTGCTGATTTAGGCTGTCCTTACGGTGACTGTATCCGAAATACACATCAGCCCTGCGGGGGTGAGGGGGCAGGAGCCTGCAGTGAGTCTCATTAGTATTTCTATAGCAAAACATGGACATTTTCACAACAGGTGGGATAAAGAGAAACGGTTAGTCGCCCCACATCAGTTTAGGTTGGAGTTTGCTTTGAACCGAGTTCTAGCAGTTCAGGCTTTGTGGCCAGAGGAGTTTGCCACACATTTCTCAAAGTTTTCAGTTTTCAGAGCTTTTCCTGGGTTACGGAATTTGTGGATAAGACGTTTTAATCTCGCCTTTATATTGCTCATTGGTGGTCACATCTAGGAATTACCTGATGCGGTGTCCTTGATGGGAAAGGCAATGCTTTTAGAAGTTACTACGGAAGGGGCACCTGGGTGGCTCAGCCAGTTGACTGTCCAACTTTGGCTCAGGTCATGATCTCATGGTCTGTGAGTTTGAGCCCTGTGTGGGGCTCGCAGCTGTCAGCACAGAGCCCGCTTTGGATCTTCCGTCCCCTCACTCTCTGCCCCTCCCTTGCTCACGCAGATGTCTCTCTCTCTCTCTCTCTCTCAAAAGTGAATAAACATTTTTTTAAAAGTTACTGTAGGAAAACAAAATCCATTTTGTGAAGATCCATTTGATATTGCTGTTTCTGGGATCACAGTGTGTCTAACAGGGAGGGCAGTAAGAATTATCGGCAATCATGGCCATGCGGCCTTCAGGACCCAGAACAATGCGGTTATGTTCAACCATGCTCATGGCTCAGTACTTACAATGGCAGGGAGTGAACTCAATCCAAGCCAAGATAGTTTTCAATAAGAACAGCTGAAAGAAAAAAACTTTCTGGTTAGCTCTTAGTTACTCAGAAAATTAGCCGGAGAAAACCTCCTTCCCTAAGAATACTGGAAAATGGATATTTTTCCTATGCTAAATATGGCATAGTTTACTTTTGTGGTACAGTGTGTTTCTTCATTAACCTTCCTTGGTCAGTAGCTCTCCTCGAATGTTCACCATGGAAATCAAACCCAAGCAGCCCTCCCTTATTCTACCTCCCTTTCCATCCCCCCCCCCACCCATGGGACAAAATGGCTTGACCACTCTGAGCATGGACAGTCCCTGGGAATTGCAGAGAACTCCCAGGGATACTGCAGTAGATTTTAAATTTTTGAAGAGAACAGCTCGACATCTGCTGGATATTGTATGCATACCTACTTTTTGATTATGCTTCCATCCTTTTTAATGATGGCATATTTTGCAAAGCGGGGTTTTTGGCTGTCTTTGAGATGAAAAGCAAGGACCATGTAAAAAGCAGTGTGCAGTAGAAAAGGAGGGTGGCTGTGTCTAATGATTCCAAGATTGAAGTCACCCAGTGCCCAGTGGGCACACACATTCTGTTAGAGAGTCATCATGGCCATTCAAAAATGAAATAAAGGCATTATTTTTTCTTTCAGTTTCTGGAGGAAGTTGTGACATAAATATGCGACATAAAGACACAACGCAATATTTATCCAGTTATTTGGATATAACTGATAAATGAAACCTGTATTTCTTTTGGTGGAGGGGGGCAACAGGAAAACTTCACTGAGGCGCTAAAGGTGCCACGGACGGAGAAAGTTTGGGAACCTGGTATAATTCACGTACTTGCTCAGAGGTAGACATTCCGAGTCATCCCTGATTCCTCCCTCTTCCGCCCTCCCAAGTCCGTTAACCAATCGTTAAGTCCTCTTGGCACTGTCTTCCAAGAAGTGTCCCGAATCCATTCTTCTGTCCACGACCGTTGTGCTCACCCTTGTGTAGACCGCCATCTCCTACAGCTACCTCTGTGCTTTGGCCCTTGCTTTCTGACAATCTGTTCTGCAGAGGCAGTCTTTTAAATACGTAAATTGGATCATGTCGCTCCAGCGGTTAAAACCCTCCGGTGGCTTCAGAGGCTTTCAGAGGCTTCCAAAGCTTGCCCACGTTGGCTCCTGCTTTCTTTCTCACCCTGCTGGAACTCCACTCTTCCCCTTGCTCTCCATGGTACAGCCTCTTCCCACCCAGCCCTTCCCATTGTCTGGAAAGTTCTTCCAGATCTTCAAATGCTTGACTCCTCCTCCTTAAGTTTCAGCTTAAATGTCACCTCTCCAGTGAGGTCTCCTTTGGGTCACCGATCTAAAATTGCCCCCATTCCCACCCTTACCCCAAATCACTATGTATCTTCTCATGTTGTTTTATTTTCTTCATAACATTTGTATCATGTTTATTGATCTGTATACTGGAGGATAGAAATTTTGCTCACTTTTGTTTGCCGTCATATTTCTGCCACCTGGAATAATGCCTGGCACATAGGAGGAGGTTAATAAGTATTTGTTGAAATGAATAGACGAGTGATTATTTCACACGGTTCTAACTTGGGATCATTCACTGATGGCTCCTAATGGAGGAGATCCAGAATTTGTATTGAGAGAGAGGATGTCAATAATTTCATTTGACTGATTTCTATGTATGTAAAATAGACATTGATATACAAAATGTGTTTTACAAAGCAGGTAATCTGGTCAAGCGTTTCCTACACTCTTTGGGAAGAGACAACTGCTTGTTATCTTATACTGACTGCATTTTCCTTAGTAATACTGATGGTTTATCATAAGTTTATATCGAATTGGATAATTAATGAAGCAACTTCATCATTTTGTTATTTTTCATAACAGGCGAGCTACCCCTTCCTTTTCTTTCCTTTCTTCAGACTAAGAAAATGAGATAAGGAATGTATAAAGGAACATTTCTACAATGACAGCATTAAACAAAACACGGGAATGCCATGATCCAGCCTGCACCCACCGATGCGTTTTCTTGGACAACACCAAGTCCAGGAAGGGAGCACAGCACAGAGGCAGTAGGAACAGGTGTGGAATTATTCAACATCTCTGGCAAACAGCAGTGGGGATTAAACAGAGATTTCTTTAATGAGATTAATTCTGAAATACGAAGAGCGGTTTGGCATGTTCCCAAAGATACAAGGCATTTGTATCTATCTAAGATTAAAGGAGCTTTCACACAAAGCGATTTTACTTTTTCAACATCAAAGAGGATTCTTGGAGGGGCTGCTTGAAGCAGACACACTGTAACAAATGTGGGGAGTGCCAAAGCTTCTTTATATAAAAGACAGTTTGCTCAGCCAGGGATTGTGTCTGTGGTTTTCACTATCCAGGATATACAGAACACTGTTCTTCCAATCACAGGATTATGGAGAAAGGCAGACCAGGGGTTAGGAATCAGGTTGACAAACATCCCAGACAGGTGGCTACCCAATGATAACCTTGGATTTCCTGGGATGGGGGCTCAGTGCTTCCTGAGGCTGACTGTTGGACAGTTCTTATAAATATTATGAATAATGGCGATGATGCTGGTAATAACGATAAGAAGGATCACAGACACTATTTCTACATGCGAGGCACTGTATTTAGCACGTAAGAAATTACACAGACTTCTGCTAAGTCTTCCTCCCTTGGGCTTTCAACCAGCCTTTCCAGGTCTGCTCTCTGGAGCTGCTCACAATAGATTTGCTCCATTGCGAGCTACAAATATTTGAAGGTAGCTTTTATATTCTGTATATTTGAAGGTAGCTTTTATATTCTGTACCGTGTGTGTGTGTGTGTGTGTGTGTGTGTGTGTGTGTGTGTATGTGTGTATTTTGTTTTGTTTTGCTAAACGTAAGTTCATTTATGTGGATCCGTATTAAATTCCATCTTGCTGGCTTTGCCTCACCCTTCCAGGCTGCTCAAATTTTATGGATCTGATTCTATCATTCAGTGTATTAACCAGACCTTAGAAAGTGTGCTACTGAAAATGATAAGCTTCCAAGTCTCCCTCCTATCCCTTTTCCCTTTCTTCTTTTCCTCCTTCTTGCCACAAACAATTATTGACTTTCTATATGCCAGATACTGTCAGGTACTGGGACTGCACGTTTGCACAAGGCACACCTATAGACTTCAAGAAAGATCTAGCTTAAGCGGGGAGGCAGGAAAACAAATTAAAATACCGTATAGTATGATTATGTCATGAATGAAAATGCAGGAGGAGAATGTCAATATAAGCTGGAGGAGTGTCTGAAAGGGGAGGAAATATGGAGCTAGGAGAAGGCCAGCATTATATCTGGTTTCTGGGGGGGGGGAGTGGGTGGGCCCGTGGGGACATAGGCAGTCCCCACTTAATTGAAAGCTAGCCAAAGGATGTTCTAGGGCTGGGAGGGCAGGGGGTAGGCTCTAGCCACCATAAAGACGTGGAAAGAGAATTCTGTGTAGAGGGAGAAGGAGGGTTTATTTATGAAAAGAGCTATGCTATTACTGCTCAGTGATACAGCCCTCTCTCCTCTCTCCTGTCTGCCTGCCTAATGGGGCTCCTCTCTTCCCCCTGGTGGACATCCCTAAAAAATCACGTTTAGCTGGGGCACCTGGGTAGCTCAGTTTGTTGAGTGTCTGACTTCAGCTCAGATCGTGATCTCATGGCTTGTGGGTTCGATCCCCTCATTGGGCTCCATGCTGACCATATGGAGACTGCTTCGGGCCCCCTATCTCCCTCTCTCTCTGCCCCTCCCCTGTTCACTAACCCCCCACCCCCCGCAATTTATCTCTCAAATATAAATACAAATTAAAATATTTAAAATAAAAAAAAAATCAAGTTTAGCTGTCTTGGCTAGCAAGTTGAAGTTTTCACATGGTGGACTGGAAAAGCAGGGAGCATTCTAGATTTCAATGAGAGACCAGGGAGGGACAATATGAGAAAGGAAGGGGGTCATTTGTGATGTGAAAATGCCCATGCCCAGTTAGAAAGGCTCGTAAGACCAAGAGCAAAGGGACTTTTTGTTATGATTGCTCGTGGGGTTCATCCAAGCATAATGACCCAGTCCTTTAGGTTGTCCTCAATATGAAGACTGGAATCCTTAGGAATCCAGGCAGAATGGCTTGTCTGCTGGTGTTGGAGAGCCGGGATGGCGCGAGGATCCTACAAGTTCCCAGGTGTTGGGAATTTTGTAGGACAGAGAACAGGTGACCTTGGTAGACCCATTATCCCATGGTGGACCCATGATCCCATGGTGGACGCATTATCCTATGGTGGACCCATGGCTTGTTCAAAGAGGGATACCTCTGAGGCCGTGAGCCCCTCCTGAGGAAAGAAACCTCAGCGGCCAAGAGGCTACAAAGTTCTGGGAATTAGTGGCCCCTGGGCCACTGTGAGGTGTTGACTGTCTCCTCAATGCTTCCCAGAATTCCTGCAACGCTGTAGAAAGTCGGTTGCACAGATGGAGTTGGTTAGGGCTGATGAGCTCCACCTGTTGTCAGTTGAGACCATTACAACCTGGGTGAAGCGAGCTGACGGTGTTTATTTCCTTCGAGAGTGTCTGTGAACAGGGTCAGGAGTGGCTCCCAGGGCCCTGAGCGCATGGTTTTGGCTACCCACACATAGCTGAGCTCCAAAAGCATGGCTCAAAGCTGTGAACCAGCGTAAAGCCGAAGTTTGTCACAACCGCTGGTGAAAAGAGGACTGGAGGGTCTTCCATGAATGATTTGGAGCTGAGAAGCAGGTTCGGGACCCGGGGCGTGCTGCCTCAGCACCCCTTTCTTCTAAAAGGTAAAGGGATGAGTCAAAAAGGGCATGGACAGTTGGAGTTTGGAGGGGTTAGATATCAAAACTAAACAAACTCTTTGTTATTAAACCAGCGCTTCCTATTTTGGGTGGGGCAGGAAGAACATAGGCATATGTTTGTGGACTAAGGGATTTGGAGCAACACTAAGCAGAAGTGAAGAGGCCAGGAAAACCCCTCAGATCCCAGCAGACCAACAAGGGCTAGGCTGAGGACTCATGGCTGCCCAGGCCCCACTTTCCAGTGTATTTCAGTCCAGCTACACCAGCAGAGCAGGGAGGCCTGGGCTTCCCCTGTCTTATGGTGCCAGAGAAGCCTTGTATTTCGGTAGATAGTTGTATACGTTCCTCCCAATAAGAGACTGGAGAGAACTTTGGTTTTAGAACAGTCCGGCTTATTCAAGACACGACGTGTAGCACTCGTGTATTCCCTATCAGTCCTTGATACGTCTAGAAGGAGGCCCTGTTAACAGTGTTACGTTACTGAGCATTAAGAGTCAACTTGGGAGAAGGCCAGGCCTTCGGCCAGTCCTAGATTACCTCTAGTCAGAGTGGGCTCCACAAGCATCGCAGAGCTAGGACTGAGGGCTCAGTCTACTGAACAGTCCTCCTGCCTGGGCATCCTCTGGCCCATGTTTCTGTCTCCTCTTGGTTTTCTACCTCAGCACATTCATAGTCCTGCTTCCTTTTCTGGAGAAAACGCAGCACACGTTTCCACCAGCTCTTCCCGAGTGGAACTTCTTTTTTGGGGGTCCCAGATGGGTCTTGGATTTCCTAAAGCAATTTAAAGTCTGTAATTCTTTAAAACCCAAGTCACCGTCGCCTCCTCTGTGAAGACGTGCTTCCAGAGGAAGCTTCCAGAGAGCTTTTCACCACAGCTCTCGCGAGTCCTTTCCTTCCCACACGCACCATTTGCATTTGTTTGCGCGTCTGCCTCAGCCACTGGGTCGGTTGCCTCACACAACTCCTGGCACGTGGCAGGATTTCAACAGAAGTCTGTGCACTGGATAGATGGTCCATAGGAAGAAAAGGCACACAGGAGACTGGCCGCACATCTCATTTCCGGTTTGGAATTTTCATGCAACTTTCCCTCCTGCTAGGCGAGGCCACCAAGAGATGGGCTGTGGGTGGGCTCAGACAGCAAGGATGCCTCTCCTGAAGAGAATGGAGTGGGTGGCAGGGCCTTGGGTGTGGCTGGGGCCCTGCCAGCCGAGGCTGGGAACTCTAGCTGCAGCAAGGGGAGAAGCCTCAATTCTGTGAAGGATCCAGGGTATTCTATGGTGCCTTGCAAATGCAAGTCCTTTTTGTTGCTGAAGTTACTGTCCTCAGCGGCCATTTATATAACCCCTCTAGTGAACTGGCAGGATTCTTGGCCGAAGGCGGCTGCCTTCCCTCTCGGGGGACCAACTGATGGCCTGCTTTGCTGAGTTCCAGGGCGCCACGCCCAGGCAGATCTGGATCCACGTTAAAAAAAATGCCAGGGGACAAACACTGAAGTCAAAAAGTTCTTTTGACCCCCACCCCTTAGAGCAATCGGTGCTTTTTTTTTTTTTTTTAAGCAGTGTAGACACCCCAGTGTACTCATTAAAACATCATTTCCTAAGGCCTTTTTTTATAAATAGAATTTCAAATGTATTCAGGTTGGTGCTTTCAAGGAGGGTGACCTTGAGCAGGTGCCTGGCACCGAACACCTGTGGAACATCGGCCAAGGGACACTCCTCACCACCTCCCTGGATGGTTAGGAACGCTGTTTCTCTACCATTTTACAGGTGGGGGAAGGGAACACAAGGAAACCGAGTGATTGGCTTTGGGTCCCAGGAACTGGTTTGTAGGCAGGCTGGAATGTTCCATCTGGGGAATTCTTCTTCTGCTTATTTGGCTGGGCTACGCAGGCCTGGGAGGAAGAAGTCACAACCTCCACACCCGCGGTTTTTCCTTCACTGCCAGAGCCAGAGGCTCTCTGGAGTGGAACGGACCCAGTTCTCTTTTATTTGTAGGGGAGTCATGAACCAACACCGGCCTTCACAAAGGTTAGCTAAGCGAAGCAGGGAACAGAAAGGCTATCGGAGGGAGGGGCAGAGAACGGGGAGAGAGAAACAAAGAAGGCTGCGTGTTGATGCTTCTTAGTTTCCCAGACCCTCCACACTGTTCCCCACTCCCTCCTGCCCAGTGGGGGGCGGAGGAGGGAGTCTGGGCTCCTACAGCAGCACTAGGAGGCTAATGAGCGAAGCCTTACCCAAGCCAGACAGCGGCGGCGCGCAGATCCAGCCAAAAGGCCCCGGGGCCCCGGCGTTTGTGTGTGTCGGGCGCTCGGTTACCATGGGAACGGCGTCCCGAGTTCGCAGCGCCGCCTGGAGTTCCCAGCCTGTGCGCCTCCTCCTCTTCCCTGCCCCAGCCTCTCCGCTTCAGGAGGAAGTGCTTGGGCCAAGCGGCAGTGGCTGGCCAGAAAGTTTTCTTCATTATTTGCGCCAGGGTCCCCGGGTCAGGTGCCCCCCGAAGGGAACCGGTGGACCGCAGACTGCCGGTGTTTGCAGCCCGCTAGCGCCCGCGCTCCTGCCCCTCCCGGGTAGAGGAGGGTCGGCAAAGACTGGGTGGGGTTTTGTTTTGCTTTGTTCTTTATTTAATAGTATGTAATGTTTATAGCTTCGTTTTTCTGATTACAAAACCGTACAGCGCGATGTTAGCTTTCCGCAGTCCTGGGGCCCAGGGTTGAGCTTGGTGGGTGGCTGAGATGGAGGGGAGTGGGGTCTGAGGCTCACAAAGCTGACCGCTTTTAACTCGGCCAGAAGAGCTGCAGGCTGGGTGGGGGGGTTGGTGCCGGGGAGGGGGGCGGGGTGTTTTCCTAGGAGACACCCTCCGGAGACTCACTTATGCTCGTCCCCAGGACAAAGACCCCCAAGCGGCCGAGAGGACAGCGGCCTCTTTGCTCTCTCTGGGGGTACTACTGGGGGGTTCAGGGAGCAGGCAGCCACCCTAAGGGGACAGAGTCCATAAGAGGAAGCCAGCGAAGGTCACAGGTTCTTGAATGGCTTTGCTGGCAGTTGCCAAGTGGCCCAGATGCACAAGGAGGCCCGGTTGCAACCTATTTCTGGTCAGTTGTCACACACAGTTCAGAACGATAGGTCCTGGATCTTTGAAATGTCAGTGATTTCTTTTCCCATTCTAAATAAATATTCACGTTGGCACCTAAATTTATACTTTTAAATTCTTTTTCTTGAAGAGTGTTCATCACATTGTGTAAATTCTGGGTATCCATAAAGCCTGAAGAATCATGAGTACCCTGTGCATGTCTGAGTGTCACTGGGTTTCTTCATTTTGTCTCTCAGTGGCCTGTGTCAGGTTCTTGGGAAGGGGGTGAGAATGACAGAGAAAAGAACTCTGGAGTGAGGGCATGGGGCACAGGGAAACTTGAGGGTTCTCAATGGTTCTCTGCTTGATGGTCCCATAGGAGGTAAGCAAGAGGAAGGTGGCCAGATAATTATTTATGCCTCTCCTCCTCCCTGGTGCAGAAAGTTGGAGAAGAGCAGAGGAGATGCCAAGTCCTTACCAGTACTATAACAGCAGGAGCCTCCGTGAGTTGGGGAGGAGTGTAGGGGAAACAGGAAGACACAGGATGCTACACAGGATGTCCAAAGAGCTCTTTGCATCTTTGGTTCTCAAGGATCTCTTGAAGCACAAAGGAGGCTAGGTTATTACAACAATTTTTGGTGAGGAGGAGCTGGTCAAGGACTACTTTTTTTTTTTTTTTTTTTTTTTTTTTAACTTTTATTTTTTTTTGAGAGAGCACAAGTGGGGGAGGGGGTAGAACGAGAGGGAGACAACAGAATCCAAAGCAGGCTCCAGGCTCTGAGCTGTCGGCACAGAGCCCGACACGGGGCCCGAACCTACGAACTGTGAGATCATCACCTAAGCTGAAGTCAGACGCTCACCCGACTGAGCCACCCAGGCGCCCTGGTCAAAGACAACTTCTGAGAGCTATACCTCTCAATGATTCTCAGGGCCAGTGCCAAGGGCTGCATGGGGGAACTTTTGTAGCCCCCTATAATGTCCGTCAACCTCACGTGAATCTAAGTAAGAAGCAGAATTGGTTTTCCAACGCAGCTTCAAGACAGTTTCCTAGTCTACTACTTGCAATAGTCCAGGGCCACCAAAGCCCTGTCACAATTTCAGCATCCATTCCCCAGGCTGGTGACTGTAACCTTGGATGGCGGCGTGGTCAGGCCTTCCACAAGATGGCGCTCAGGGGTTTTGCTTTAATTTTTAAACGTCGGTTGATTCATTACTTTGTCAGTATCTTATGCATGCCTACTGTGTGCCGGCATTGTTCTAGGAGTAGGGTCGGGGATGCAGACTTAACAAGACGAACGAAGTCTCTGGCTTTGAGGAATTTTAAAAGGTTGTGATTTTTTTATACTTTCAGAAGCAAAACCCAACTGTGATAGAGGTTTCCCATTTATGTTGCTGCTACGTTGTTTTGAAAGTTCTGCCGCGTTTCTGACAGTTGCACAATTTTTTCCCTCCAGGCTAGTATGGCCCGGAAGAATTATAGACACTTTTATTATTTGGCTGGGGAAAGGATTAACTTACATCTGTCTGCGTAAGCCACTGTCTGAGATTCATTCTTTTGCCAGGAAAATACTACATCTCAACTTGGACAATTCCAAATTGTTGCCAGGCACCAGCTTATCATTCTGAGGTCTCAGCTTGGGATTTGGCTGCCCATTTGAGTACATTCACAGCTCCTTTTAAAGAAAAACCGGGGTGGGGGGATTATTGGGGTGGCTCAGTCAGTTAAGCGCCCGACTCTTGGTTCTGGCTCAGGTCACGATCTCCCAGTTTGTGGGATCGAGCCCTGAGTTTGGCTTGGGATTCTCTCTCTCCCTCTCTCTCTCTGCCCCTTCCCTGCTCGTTGTGCACTCTATCTAAAATAAATAAATAAGAATGAAAAAAAGGGAAACATTTGGGTAGGTCTTTCAGGCGTTATAGTGACCTGCCTCCAAGTAAGGATGAAACCAGCTTTGATCTGGGTGAGAATTTATCAGACTCTTTTTTTTTTTTTTTTTTCTTTTCATAGCAAAACGTCAACCCCGCCACCGAACTATCTACCCTGGAGAATAAGTACAATCAAAGAGCTCACTCTTGCCAAAGGCAAACCTGAAACATTGCTGAGAGAGACAAAGGTCTGTGTGAACTGCTCATTCCTCCAGCTTCAGGAAGCTCTATTCTCATTCCAAGTTAGAATCCCAACGGCAAGATGTTTTAGGACATTCGCTATACTAATTTGGCTGTTTCCAGAAATACCTTCGCTTAGCTATGATTTGAAAAGTATGACCTTGATTTTAATCACAGACTGAAAGAAAATGGTCCTAAGACAAGTGTTTTGTAGTTTGGCAGACAATAATTCTTAAGATCAAGACCTTGCTCGTTTTACCACCCATATCCTTTATGTGAGGATTCATGAGAACCCCAGACTCTATCTGACCACCTGCCTGACTTGACATTAATACTCAGGTGTCCAGTAGGCATATCTCATTTAACACGGCCCAAATCAAACTCCCGATCTTCCCCCACCGTCTGCGTCTCCTTCAGTCATCTCAGTAAACAGCAACTCCACTGCTCAGACCAAGCATCTCAGAACCATCTTGGCGTATCTCTCTCTCTCTCTCTCTCTCTCTCTCTCTCTCTCTCTCTCTCTCTCCCCCCCTCCCCCTCCCCGCCCCTCACATGTAACCAGTTATCAAATTCTGTTGCCTTTCCCTTTAACACACACTCAGAATCTGGTCACTTCTCACCACCTTCTCGTGTCTGGAAAATTTCATAGACTCTTTCACTGGTCGCTCTACCAGGATAATCCTTTAAAATATGTCGGGTCATGACCCATTCTCTGCTCAAAATCATCCCATGACTTTCTGTCTTACCGGAAGGAAAAACCCAAGATCTCCACTTCCTGTCCCGCCCCCCCCTTCCCATGTCTGACTTGACGTCATGGTGATCTGCTCCTGATTCACCTTACTGGAGCCACACTGGTCTCGCATGCCCCCATCTCAGAGTTGGGGAGGGGTGGGGGGGGGTTTCTGTCCAGAAGATTCCTCCCAGATAGCCACATGATCCCTCCCTCTTCCCCCCTCCCATCTCTCCTCGAAGGTTACCTTCTCAGCCAGGGTTTCCTGACCACCCCATGAAAACTGCAGGCCCCTCTCTGAGCTCTTTCTTCTCCATTCCAGCTTCATTTTTCTCTGTAGCACTCACGACTGTCTGAGATACTATGTGTTTTATTTATTGTCTGTCTTGCTCCACTGGGTGGAAGCTCCCTGAGGGCAAAGACGTTTGTCCGTCTGCTCTGTTTTATTCACTTCTGTAGCTCACCACCGAGAGCACTACCTGGGACAGAGTTAAGTCCTCAGTAAATGTTGACTGAATGGATGATTAGATTCTATGAGGATGTGTGTCAGAAGAAAAAGTATCTGTTTTGTCCAAGTTGTATTTCCTTAGGCGAGATGATTGATGCTATGCATTGTAATTTACTTTTTGGTTTTACTACTGGGAAGCTCAAGGTCAGACGTAGAAGGAATTACAAGCACAGTTTCCCCCATGGTCTCTAACTCAGTAACAGCCTCCTCCGTATGTTTTCTCGTCGTCTTCAATTTTAACTTTTATTTGAACAACCTTGTGGGTACCTATGCTTCCGATAGTGCTCATGGAACTTCAGGATCCCACGAAATATTTGCCAAGTGAGTGCACTGTATAGCATTTTCACCCTTTTTGGAAGTAAGTGGGATATGACTAAGAAATTACCCATGATCTCTGGTATGGCTGACAAGTAATGAGCTAGAGAGAAATAGGCGATGATGAGGAGAGGAGAGGAGAGACTGGGGGGGGGGGGGAGAAGAACCACCCACATCCCCCCTCCGGGGCGAGCGTATCATCTGTCATCCACACCAGGACCCTATGTCAGCGAGGGGGGGGGGAGATAGGAATAATTCTGCCAGGACAACAGGCATGAATTGGAGCTGCCTGGGCACACTCGGACAAGTGGCTACTTTAGCAATGGCTCATATTTGTTACACAGTAGATATTTAATGTAGGTTCAAGGTCAGGAAAGTAAGCGTAAGGAAAATGGATTCCTTTGCTAGGATCCACAGAAGCCACTGGAAGCGTCACCAGCACCAAATGAAGACACGTTCCTGGATGTTAGGAAAGAGTTAAGTAAGCGGGTTGACTTTTGTTGTTACTTCTCAACATTGACTCTGGCAGAGCTGTTTGAAAGCCTGGAAAAGAGGATAAGGGGGGACAGACCAGACAGTACCAAAGGGAGTAACTTCCCGGAGCCCAGAGAAATCCTGCCGCTGTCCGCCTATCCGCCGACCCCTGAAGCAGGACAGAGGTGAACGGACCCCTCTCCTGCCTGGTGGGGAGTCCCCTGCCTTCTGTCTTCTCGTCATTCCCAAAGCTGGGATTTCTGTCCTCTCCAGCCACCAGCTCCCAAGATCCCTCACTCAAAGGCCAATTCCTTAGGTTGCTGGTGGCAATGAGCGCTCCCAGAGCCTAACTCAAGTTTTTGGAGATAACATCTACTGGTTTCTAGCATCTGCCTGTCACTCTTCCACAGAGCCAAGTGAAGGTAGGCTGCTCATTTGCTTTTCACAAGCCATGCCAGTGGTTTCTCTGTCGTTTATTCGAATCGTTCCAGGCGACTGCAGACTCAGGGAGAATCCAACTGAACATCTTTCCAGATATTACAGTTTGACAGAACACTTGGCAATTGCCAAGGGCACCTGTTCTTTTTTTTTTTTTTTTTTTAATTTTTTTTTCAACGTTTTTTTATTTATTTTTGGGACAGAGAGAGACAGAGCATGAACGGGGGAGGGGCAGAGAGAGAGGGAGACACAGAATCGGAAACAGGCTCCAGGCTCCGAGCCATCAGCCCAGAGCCCGACGCGGGGCTCGAACTCACGGACCACGAGATCGTGACCTGGCTGAAGTCGGACGCTTAACCGACTGCGCCACCCAGGCGCCCCAACACCTGTTCTTTATAAAGTTGGGTACCACCTTTATCCCCTTTTATTTAAAAAAAATTTTTAATGCTTTTTTTTTTTTGAGAGAGAGAGAAAGAGAGAGAGGAGAGAGCACAAGTCAGGGAGAGGCAGAGAGAGAGAGGCGGGGGACACAGAATCTGAAGCAGGCTCCAGGCTCTGAGCTGTCAGCACAGAGCCCCACGCGGGACTTGAACTCATGAGCTGTGAGATCATGACCTGAGCCAAAGTCGGACACTTGACCAACAGAGCCACCCAGGTGTCCCCTTTATCCCCTTTTAGAATCCAGGCACTGGGGGCTTTGTTTTAACCATCATCAGGGTCTTACTCATTACTGGGTTCCAAACATCACATCCTGATTAATGGTAGGTAATCGTTCTTGATTCTTTTTTTTTTTTTTTTTTTAAATTTTTTTTTTTTCAACATTTGGGACAGAGAGAGACAGAGCATGAATGGGGGAGGGGCAGTGAGAGAGGGAGACACAGAATCAGAAACCGGCTCCAGGCTCTGAGCCATCAGCCCAGAGCCTGACGCGGGGCTCGAACTCACGGACCGCGAGATCGTGACCTGGCTGAAGTCGGACGCTTAACCGACTGCGCCACCCAGGCGCCCCAATCGTTCTTGATTCTTACTCTCATTTGGATTTCTACCTTCTCATCCTTCGAGTAACTGGCCTGACAACTAAAACTCCGAGAACATTTTTTTTTTCCTAAAGGGCACAAGGGGTGCAAAAATATTTTGCAAATCTTGCCTCTTCATGTGCAATCAGCTTTTCCTCTCCTGGAAGTGCTGTTTCCCTCGTATACCTTCTCTAGTTGAAGAACGGAAGGACACCCTCCTTCCTTATGTATTCCAGCCATGCAAATTGTACCCCAGAGGAAGAGAGACCAGAGAAAGGTCTCCGTGCTCAAGAATATAGGAAGGACACAGAGATCAGTACATCGTTGCCTTGGCTTTTCTGTACAGAGCCCTTGACCACCAGAAAGAAGTCATTGCTGAAGAATTAGCTAAAAATGCGGGGAAAAAAGGAAAAAGAAGGAAAGAAATCAAACACCACGTGAGAGTCTCACCACGGCATATATTTGGTTGTACAGCAGATCTAACTGTACTGTATACCGTGGCCAATCTGGAAGATTCTTCTTCTTGTGGTGTTAGCTCCCGCCTGGGAAACTTCAAACCTCTTAATAAACTAGAAGGTAAAGAGGTATGTGCTAAGCTCCTTCACCTTCTTTCTAGCAGGGCGGTCAGCTTGCATTTAGGATACTCCTAAGTTGTGTGTGCCTCTGCAAGGAGCCAACAGCATGTATTCCTGGTAGATTGCGGGGACAGGGCCTCAGTCAGATACGCCATTGTGGGGGTCATCGGCCCAGAGCCCCTCGAACAGGACCTACAAATGTCAATATCAAGAACACTAGTCCTCTCTAGACATACACATGGGATGCCAAGCTTGGCCATCGTCCCAGCCTACCAGCCCTCTGCCGCCACGCTGGATGGACCGAGCCCCTTCTAAGATACAGATGACATCAAGGTTGCCAAGGAAAATCCCGAGCTGCCCCACTGCTGGGTGGCCGTTGGTAGTGAGACTTCCTCACAGTTCTTCCTGGATCTCTGGAAAATCTCCCTGGAAACTGCTAGGAGAAGCCTCCTTTTGCTGCACCTGTTTGCCTCAGGGCTTCTGGTTCTCTCTAATGATTTTCGGTGAGGGTGGGGGAGTAGACTTCGTGCTATCTGCGTTATCAGCACAACTGATTTAACTGCATCCGGGACTGAGAGAAATTTTCAAAGATTTCCTTCCCTGGCCAAGCAAACAAAATATTGTTGTTTAGGAATCAAATATTTGTACTCAAAAAAAATTTTTTTTACATTTATTTATTTTTGAGAAACAGAGTGAGACAAAGCGTGAGCGGGGGAGGGGCAGAGAGAGAAGGGGACACAGAATCTGAAGCAGGCTCCAGGCTCTGAGCAAGCGGTCAGCACAGAGCCTGATGTGGGGCTCGAACCCACGAACTGTGAGATCATGACCTGAGCCCAGGTCGCACGCTCAACCGACTGAGACACCCGGGTGCCCCAAATATTTGTACTTTAAAGCAAAGCTTTGCTGTAAGGAAAGGACAATGTAAACATGTATTCTCACTTTTGATCCAGAGTCAAGGAGATCTTTATTTATTTTTATTTTTTCATTTATAATTTACTTAGGGCGAGTGAGTACACAAGCTCAGGAGGGTGAGAGGGAGAGAGGGAGAGAGGGAGGGAGAGACAGAATCCCAAGCAGGCTCTGCACCTGCACTTCAGCATGAAGTCCCAGGTGGGGCTCGAACTCACAAACTGTGAGATCACGACCTGAGCCAAAACCAAGAGTCAGATGCTCAACCGACTGAGCCACCCAGGCACCCCAAGGAGATCTTTAGATGTAAGGAGCATATCCTTATATTTTGTGCTATCCCTGGATATAAGGTCTGTTGAGACGAAACCAGAGCTCTGTTAAATTGAGGACAGGTCCATTGGTGGGTGTAAGCATGGGCCCGAGGGTGGTCTTCTCGAGAAAGGGATAAATGAAAGCCCAGCTGCTCCTTTTGTCTGTATGCATACACTTCACCGAGGTGAGGAGTGAGCCACAGGGTAGAATAAAGAATCCTTGGACTATTATCTCAAAATGTGAACAATTTTTATAACCTGTTCTAGGGGATGATGAACTCATCAAGGTGAGAAACTCGCCTGCTTTGAGAGAGCTGGGCTGTGACTGGGTGCTGTGTTCCAGTGATTTACAGTCCCTTTTAATGCAGTTGGGACTGGGAGCGAAGGTCAGAGTGGGTCTTTGAGCAGATGTATGAGAGTGGATTTTAGATATAAATTATGCAGCACTTGAAGTTCAACACAGATACAAATCGAGCACCTCCTTCATGGCGTTTGGGGAGTTATGACTGATGTGTGGTCTGCTTATGAATGGGAGTAGGTCACCCTTCACTTATGAGAGTATTTTTCACATTAGGGTACCCATAATTAATTAGGGGTTCATGTGGTGAGGTCATGAATGGAAATGCTTGGTGTTTTGACCCCCTAAATCTGTGTTCTTGCCCACAAGGCCTCAAGGATAGATTTCTTTCATAGTTCACGGAGGAATGATGCGATCTTGCCTCTCAGCACAGCAGGAAACACTTTCATGGCGCCATTAAATTGGAGCTTGTCCACGCTGCGGCAAGGAAGCTGATTTTTCGGGAGACAAATCGTGTAGTATATTTTATTTCGATCCAGGATCTAACTTGGAGACTCCCTGATGACGAATTTTTTTTTTTCCCTAAATATTTTGGATAGAATTGGTTTACTTTTCCATTCGAGGATGAAAAGGAATTCTAAACAACTCAGACTTTCGCCGGTCCAGCTAGTCAAATAAAGGAAAACTTGATGTGGTACGGCAGCCAGAAGGAATTTACTTCCCAGTGTAGCTAATCCGTGTCCACCTTCTGACGGTAGCATGCATGCCTGAAGCTTTGCTTTGAGTCGTTGCTGAAATAGTCAAGGAAGCCCCAGGAGCCCAGCTTATTTTTGCATGAGGTATTTGATGGTAAACATGTATACTCTGAGAGCTGGGCTCCTGAGAAAAGCAAGGCTTTATTTTGAAGTCCCAACGGCCGGCTCTCTGCCTCTCATTAAGAAGAAACCACCACGATCAACACTTGCTTTCTGCTTGAAGCCTGTAGGGTCCAGTGCTGTCACATCTTAGAGGATTTGTATTTCTAGGTCTCTGAGTGCAAGTGCCTACCAGTTCTGTTCATTTGTTCCTGAAATGTGAGCTTTTCAGGGTCCTAGAAGTGTCCTAGAGTGGACTTCAGTACAGAAGGGCACCATTATTTAGTAACACGGACTTTTGTGATGTTTGGAGCCTCCTGGGAAGGTCTGTAGGTTCACTGTGACCTAAAGCTTTTAAATAATTTATTTAAGTTTATTTATTTAGAGAGACACAGAGAGCGTGAGCAGGGGCAGAGACAGAGAGAGAGAGAGACAGAGAGAGAGAATGAATGAGAATCCTAAGCAGGCTCCACACTGGCAGCGCAGAGCCTGATGGGAGGCTCGAACTCATGAACTGTGAGATCCTGACCTGATCTGAAATCAGGAGTCGGATGCTTAATCGACTGAACCACCCAGGTGCCCCTGAAGCTTTAAAATCAAAATCTTATCTTCCATGGGTTGTCTGTTTTGTCTTTCAGGAAATGCCGCAGGACTTTTTCCCTCCACATCAGAGGATTTTCTCCTTTTCTTCTCTATAGCCCACCCCTTACCCTGCCTCTTCCTTGTCCCCTTGTTCTTCTTCATGGCTTCACAATTCTTGTGAGCACTTCGTCCTCTCTTTTCGGCACAGTAGGAATGGGCTACCTCATTCCACGTATTCCATTCTCGACTTTGCCGAACTGCTCAATGAACACCAGTCACTGTTGCCCTCTAAATTTCTTGTTCGAGGGGCGCCTGGGTGGCGCAGTCAGTTAAGCGTCCGACTTCAGCCAGGTCACGATCTCGCGGTCCGGGAGTTCGAGCCCCGCGTCAGGCTCTGGGCTGATGGCTCAGAGCCTGGAGCCTGTTTCCGATTCTGTGTCTCCCTCTCTCTCTGCCCCTCCCCCGTTCATGCTCTGTCTCTCTCTGTCCCAAAAATAAATAAACGTTGAAAAAAAAAAATAAATTTCTTGTTCGAGCCACAATCAGGTTTTCTGTTACTTTTAGCCGAAGGCGTTCCTGACTTAATCAGAAGGAAGGTACTTAATAATGATGAAGACCAGTTGTCAAAAGCCACCAGCAAATATTATTATGAATAATACAATGGAAAACAACTTATATTAAAGTCAAGCAGGAACTGCACAGAGATGGTTCCTCCTGCCATTATTATTCAACAGTTTTTTTCTTGAAGGCTCTAGGGAATGCGATAAGGACAATAAAAAACAAAACAAACAAAACAAACAAACCAAAAAACCCAGGGGCGCCTGGGTGGCTCAGTTGAGCCTCTGACTTCAGCTCAGGTCATGATCTCACAGTTTGTGAGTCTGAGCCCCGCATCGGGCTGTGCTCTCAGTACAGAGCCCGCATTGGGTCCTCTGTCCCTGTCTCTCTCTGCCCCTCCCACACTGGTGCTATCTCAAAAATAAACATAAAAAAAAAAATACCATGAGACAAAAACATTAAAACCAATATAACAAATGAAGTCCTGAAAGTTCAACCGTGCAGAGTTGTATTTTTGTATTTTGTATAGTGTGCACCGTGGAGTTGGGTTTTTGTGAGTTTAATAAGATCAGTTGTACAGCCAGCTGGGATTTTGGGGGTTAAGCTGTGCTTTCTAAATTAATTATTTCCTGGTTGTAGTTTGGTGCTATTTGATAGAACTTAGGTGTTTCAGCTTACATATCTGTATAGCTGTAGGCTGGACTTTCCAGGATATTGGCAATTATCCAGAAATTTCTCAGATGTTTGGTTCCTGTTTCATCGGGTAAATTGGTCCGAGAGAATAATGGAGATCTGGATATACACCACTCACTCACCTTCCCTCCGTATCCTCCCTCGTTCCCGGTAAAAAGTTCTCTTCTTTCCATTTGAGCTCCACTGTTGGTTGTCTTATAGCAGACTTTGCACTATTACAGACTGGATTATTGTTGATCTTGTAATCAATAGAAACAATACGAAAAAGATAAAACTTTTTTTTGCATGTGATGTGACTATTTTCTCTGAACATCTACTAGAAGACAGAATTTGTCAAAGTGTTTGGATACCAACCAAACGTACAAAATAATAACTCTTCTCCGTTTTAGCAATACCCACGTAAAGCCTGAAAATGGCGTTAATGGTAGTTACAAAATTTATAACATGCCGATGAAGAAACATAAGATATAAAATGTAAGAAAAAATTTTACTTGAACAAATGAAAAATCATATTATATTCTTGGAAGGGAAGACATGATTGTTCTAAAAATGTCAGTTCCCCCAAATTAATAGAAATATAATGCAATTGCAGTTAGAAACCCAGCAGTGTTGTGTTAATGTGTTTGTTTAGTTTTTAATTGGATAATGTGATCTTAAGGTTTATGTGGAAGAATAATTGTATCTGAACTTGCGAAAAAATATGAAAACAATAGTAAGATGGTTTTTCCTTGATCAGATTTCAGAACACATTCTAAAGCCTCAAAACTGACCTGATATAAGTAAGTGTGATGACAAAGAGAAAGTGGCAGAGAGTAGAGAATCCAGAAATGGATTCTACCCAGTGGGAAGAGCTTGGTTTATTTAACCAAAGATACTGGCCCAAGGAGTTCTCCATCTAGAAGAAAATCAGGTTGGTTCCCTATCTCCTATTATAGTATAGAATAAAATTATGAATGGATCAAAAAGTTAACGTAAAAAGAGAACAGTAAAAATTACAAAAGAAATCTGGGAAAATGCAAATACAATCCAGGATTTGGAGAAACAGTGGTAATGAAGACTGAGAACCCAGTATCCATAAAAGAAGAGAGACAAGTTTGACTGTATAATATAGAGAACATAGAGGGTAAAATTGCCTTTGATAGACAATGTATTAAAATCTATAAATACGATGACCTCTTACAAGTTTGACAAAAACATAAAACAAGAGAAGAAATTCGAAAGAAAAATGCCTGAAATGATAGGAGTAGACACTGTGGATGTGCAGACTTGTATCTGCCTTGGAGGGTGACCTCTTGGAATGCGGCCACCATGTGAAGAAATCCGGACACGTGTTCCCACGCCGACAGCCAGGACCAGCTGCCAACGTGTGAACCCGGCCCTGGGGACTAGTTAGCTAAATGGCCAGTCACATGCGTGACCCTAGCTGAGACCAGCAGAAGAACTATCGGGCTGAGCCCTGCCCAAACTGCTAATCTACAGAACCATGAGGAAATGAATGGTTGCTGTTTTAAGGCAGGGGTTGGCGAAAGGTTTTTTTTTTTTTTTTTTAATTTAAAAAAAAGTTTGTTTTTGAGAGACCGGGGGCGCGAGGGAGTGGGGGACAGGCAGAGAGCGAGGGAGAGAGAATACGAGGCAGGCTCCAGGGTCGGAGCTGTCAGCGCAGAGCCCGACGCGGGGCTTGAACTCGCGTACAGTGAGATCATAACCTGAGCTGACATCAGACACAACCAGCTGAGCCACCCGGGTGCCCCCAAGGCAGGGGGTTTGCAAAAGTGTTTTAAAGGATCAGACAGACTGTAAGATCTCTATCACGATGACTTACTTTTGGGTTGCGGGACAAGAGCAGCCATTGACAGTAGGGGAAACGAATGGGTGTGGCTGTGCTGGAATAAAACTTTTTGTTTTTGCAAAGACAGCTGGCTGGCTGGCTGGCTGTCCTTTGGTAACCCCCACTGAATCGGTCGGTTGGGCTGCAATCACGAAGTCATACCGAGGGATGTCGGTGACGTTGTCAAGCGAGCAAGGCAAGTTGCAGAACAACGTGTAGAGTGTGGTTTTCGAAATGTTGGCCACAAACGTCTAAACCAAGCCCAGAAAACCTTCGGTGTCCGTGCACGTCTGCATGCATACATGTGCGTGAGTGCAGGGATGCCTCGGAGTAGTGGATTATTAGGCGGAGGCCCGTTGGAGGCGGGGTGTGCTGAGATGAACATTGGTTCCGTGCGGTTTCATGTTGTTTCCGGTTCTGCAACGAGCCAACGACTTCTGAACTTTGAACGCCATCGAAGAAGGAAAAAATGAAAAAGAGTTAAATGCCTCGAGATTTCTGTCGCGCTCAAAGACCGCGTGCAGCCACTGGCTCCATCCACCGTCGTCACTAGAGGGCGCTGGGCATTTGCCAGGTGGCAGAAGGGAGCCCGGTGGTGGCGGTGGAAGGAAGACGCATGCTGGAAGGGGGGGGGGGGGGGGTTCTGTTTGAACTGTTGCTCCAGGCTTGGATTTTCTGAAGGCCGACGGAAGCCTGAAAGTCATTGGTCGTTTATAGAGGCCATCAGCGGAGGCTCCTCTGACTCTTTGAGTGGAGCCTCCGCTGTTGGCCCATGGTCATCTATCCTAGGGGCCTTACCACAGAGCACCCTGCTGTCACAGCTGGGTCTTCTGGTGCGTTCTTGTAACTGTCATCTGGGTATCCGTGAGCGGAGGGGAGCCTCTGCTACGATTCGCGAGAACCCACCCTCACGGGGATGTGAAATTTCTCCCTTTCTCTGCAGAAAACCTCTCTTGATTGATCGTTCCAATTGCTGTGAGAAGGGAATCATTCACAAGAAGGATCACTGAGTAGCAGAGCAATTAAAAAAAAAAAAAGTGCTTAATAGCCAATGCCGCCAATTCCCGGCCCCGTCAGTGAGTCCACGATGGTGAACGTGGGACCAGCCGAAGCGTCATGTTCCGGCGAATCCTCTGGCCCATTGACACTTAGCCGGCCCCTCACAAAAAAGGCTGATAGAGCCAACTTGAAAGAAATTGTTTTTGGGCCCAGACGACTGAGAGTTTGAACATAAATGAAAAGTACAACCCATATGAATGGGTAGAAGAGTGTTTTCTTGTGTGGGGGAGGTAAGAGAAACTTTTTGACCACTTTTCATAGTATCTCACCTAAATATAGATGATACATAGGCATGTACATGTGTATATACTACACAGGCACATATATATATATACACACACACACACGTATATGCCTACGTATCATATATATATATATCTTATAACACATACACAGCTTAGACTTGTCAGGCACAGTGTTTTAGCTTTTTCAAAGCAGTCTGATATCTGTTACCTCATTCGGATCAGCATACAGAGTTCCCGATGACTACCTAAGTCAAACTTTGGTTTACTTTACGTTGGTACGCGGAAATGATCTCATCAGTCGGGGATGGCATGTTGGGGCGGCAATAAATTTTGAAGAAGATAATTTCATCTCTGATTCCTGACTCCTCGGTTTCTCAGCGGCCTGGCAGGAAGGGACGGAAGGGGGCGGGGGCACCAGGGCTACAGAGGGTGCCAGAAAGGTGTGAGTCTTGCAAAGGCCTGAGTGGCAGCCGCAGCGGGAGGGAGGGAGGACGCCAGCCGCCCTCCTGCCCTCTGTGCACTGAGCCCAAGACAAGAAGCAGGAATGAAATACTTGGAGGGAGTGGGAATTCTCAAGTGCAGCCACATTTTAAGGGCATGGACGAGTACTCCCCTGGAGGACTTAGGTATTTTTAGTGTTTTGTTTTTAAAGAAAAGGAAAAGAATACCACCACAACCGGAAAGGATTTGACACAACAGAATCAAGTTTCGAGGATGGGTTTGGAAGAAGTCATCCCACCATATGGCAGGAGTTTGAAGCCCCTTTCCATGGCTTCTTTCACTGTGGGTTTACGTGGCCTCCATGAAAACAGGGCGCAGTTTACCTGATGTCAACCAAGCACCAGAATTCTGCTTCTGTGCACGGTGGCCTTGGTGTGGCGTCTCAGCTGAGCCGCGTCGTGGCTCTAAGGCAGGCTTATGGGGTTCCTTGGTAATCCAGGAGGAACTTCAGTTCCAGAAATTTGGACCTGGAGGGACTCTAGGACTTACCTTGTCCCACCCGCGTTAGGGGGCAGCCTCCTTCTCAACGCTTCGCTAGGACAAGTGACAAAAACAGCGAGGTCAGGAGAAACGTAGCCTGGGTGTGGGAGCGCGTGTCTAATTGTGTGGTACACAGGGTAGTGGCAAGGGAGGGAGAAAGGTGCCCACTGGGACAGGGGGACAGGCTTTCAAGGGTACTTGGCCTGAGCTTTGGCCTTCACTCCCCTTTGCCAGCATTTGACGTGGGACGGCCTGAGAGAGGGCAGGAAGGAGGTTGTGATGAGCCCATAAAACCTTCTGCTGTGTGGGTCTCCTACAGAACGTCATTGTAGCTGTCTGCCTCCCTAGATTGCTGGTTCCAGGGTGATGGGAGGGGAGGCCTTGATTCCCACATGCGGTCTCAGTGTAGAAGTTAAAGGCAAGGAGTACGGAGTCAGACTCTTACTACCCGCCTGACCCTGGGCAAGTCACTTACGCTGTTTCTGAGTCTTCGTCCATTAACAGGAAGCTAGTGATATGCTCCTACGATTAGTGTGGTGATTCAGTTCTATCTTTGGATGAAATAGAATATTAGAGGCCTGTCACAATCTAAGTATTTTTTTTTTTAAGTTTTTATTCATTTATTTTGAGAGAGACAGACAGTGTGAGCGGGGGAGGGACGGAGAGAGAGACGGAGAGCGAGAATCCCAAGCAGGCTCCGTGCTGTCAGCACAGAGCCCGACGTGGGGCTCGAACTCACGAACCCCGAGACCATGACCTGAGCCAAAACTGAGAATCGGAAATGTAACTGACTGAGCCACCCGGGTACCCCATAACCCAAGTATTTAATAAGTCACTGGGTTATTTAATAATAACCCAAGTATTTAATAAGCAATACGTGTATTGCTTCCCACCACACATCTATTGGGCTCCTTTTGGGCATCTGGAGTCAGAGGGGGGCTAAGAGCCGCCTCCTAAGAGTTCATGACCACTGGGAGAGCATTCATTGGAGGCGTGCTCCCAATTTGAGTAATTGGCTGCTTTGAAATAAGCTTGATTATCTGGGAAAAGGAGGTGACAGTCCCTGAGGACAGGCCAGGGGACGGAAGCAACAAAGAGCAGCGTCTTGTTAGCGCACTAGAGGGGCCTTCAATCACCGAGCCGGTTCCCTTTGTTAGTGAGACTTGGGCTTTCCACACAAGGTGCCGCTCGTCCATTGCATTTATTCCGCCATTATCCAGCCGTAGAGCCCCGATGACAGTCCTTCATTAGTCCCCAGAGAGGGCTCTTCTTTGGCCCTGACCGCATCGCAGAGAACAGAAACTGGGCTGCTGATTGGGGAGGGCCGACGCATCATCACTCAGCTTGTGTTTGCACCGATGAGGGGGGGGGAAGTGACAAGTCTGCAGTTCGTGTTCTTACAGAGATGATGAGCTGTCTCAAACCAGCAATTTGGCTAAAAAGGAGTCTGCACGACTCCAAGCAAATTTGTCACTTTGTGTTCCCCTCCTCTTTCCTGAGTGTTAATGCAAGTTTGCAGTTGAATTTCAGATATTCTGAAATCGCATTTCCTGGCATTCATTGCTGCTACGCTGAAAGCAGAATGCTAAGTACAGTACATTTTTTCTTTTGCACCCAAATGAATCTTGGAACTACATACGTATGCATATATATATATATATTTTTTTTTTCAATTCTTTTTGCTTTGGCACTATCATCTCCTGACCCAGACACCATCTCATTTCATTCAGTTCTAAACGTTTTTGTTTAGCTGTTGCTGCTGCACATCATCATTACTATGAGTTGTACCCAGATTTTTAACATAGCAGGCAATTGTACTTTTTCCAGAACCAAGTAAATGCTGCGTGATTTTAGGATTTGTCCTGGCATTTTTTCTTTTCTTTCCTTCTTCTTCTTCTTCTTCTTTTTTTTTTTTTTTTTGGGTCAGAAAAGGCTTGGAAGAAAATATCCAAAAACAGAGGGTCTCGAGAAACAAAACATCAGAAGATCCATTTCAAAATACTGTCTGAAAACTCCTTTGGCTGCACGGTTCAGATTAGGGGAGGGATCGGAGCTGTCCCGAGGAGGAATTTGCCCGTGGGATTCTGACGGAGCTGAAAATGCTGGAGAGTGGTAGCAGATAAGAGGAAGGAGGGAAGTCACAATCAGGAGGCAGGTGAGAAAGTTGTGGACTTGAGTCCTGGTGTCTCCTTGAGATAGATAATACAGGCTTCTAGTAGAGGTAGTCTTAAAAGGGTCATAAAAAGCCTTGACAGCTTGATGGATATGGACATCATCAATTTTTTTTTTTTCAGTGTAAAGAATGGGATCCTATCAAAGCACTTCCTAACTAGGAAAAGGATTATCTGTGTGTAGACTAACTGAACGCACCCAGGCCCCGTGCCACCTGCTGCCGGCTGTCCTCACAACATGCCTGTTTACGCTGATGTACTGTTGGGTGTTTCGAGCCCCCTTTGACCGGCGGCGGTGGTGATGTGTTGTTCTCAGCCTTCCTGGAACCTTTCTGCGTTTTGAGATCTCTTTTATATCGGTGGCCGGAGCCGGTGGTAAGGACGCCCCCTAGCAGAAGGAAAACGCAGTCTGTGCGCCCGCCTATGCACAGCTCCGGTAGAAGACGAGGCGGGTGCCCGAGCCACGACTGTTCCTCGAAGAGCCTACAGCAGTTCCTCGCTGCTGTCAGTAATGGTAATTATAGTTATAGAGCACTGTCCCCTGAGGAGCTCAGAGCACTTTGTAGACACTGTGGCATTGATCCTCGTAACACGAGTGTAACAGGGAGAAGGAGCACGCATTGTTATCATTTTATAGATGGGGAAACTTAACCGAGACGGGCAGAAATGACTTTGTGTTCACGTGGCGCAGGTCATGCCGTAGAGGTTTCATGAATTCTGATGTGTGTGCTAATCACCCCCGCTAAATCACCGCCGCGGACCAGCCTTTCTTAATAAGGATGTCAACTCAGGCGTATCGCAAAGACGTTGTTCCATAATGAAAAGTCATTCAAAGACAATTTAGTTCTTCTTTTATTTGTATTCTCACCAAAAAAGCTACAGGAGAGCTTATCGCAGGAGTTAAGAACAAAGGCCCGATATCACGTCATGAACAGGGAGGAGGGGTGGGGCAGGGGTAAGATATGTGCTGGAAAATGTGTGCTAAAGCCAGTTACTGCAACGGATTTAGCTTTGAGATTCCTGGCAGTCAAGGCTAAAAGGAAAACTAGATGACTTATCAAGGTCTGCATCCATTAAAATAAAATATGCTGTGAGGCAACAGGAGTTTAGGTGTGTGGGCTCAAGTAGACCAATTAGCCTAGGAATAAAGGATAAATTTTGCATCTTCTGAAAAAGCATCCTATGACCAGATCACGGAGAGGCTGGCTGCTTGTCCTAAAACACCACACACACACACACACACACACACACACACACACACACACACACACCCCACCCCTTTATTTTCATATTCCAGTATGTAAAAGTTGAAGGTGATGTGTGATTAAAATTAGCATTGAGAGCAGACCTAAAAGGCACAATGGGAATAGAAAGCTATAAGTAGCTGCTTGGTGACTGACAGGTAGAAGACAGTGGAGGGGACATTTTTGCCAGATAGCAGCCTCGGTCTTTCTGCAATATATGATGGACTATACATTCTCCTTATATCAGCTCTTTCTGTCTTTTTCTCCTTGATTTACAGTATTGCTTGGATGTTTATAATCTTCAACTGTGAATGACCCCTGGGGACAGTTATCTTAACATTTACCTCAGGGGCCAGCTCTGATCTCCAAACAAATACCAAGTTCCAGAAAGAGTTCTTTGCTCACCGTGGCTGCAAAATAATCAGGTCTCCAAGCTCCCTGCAAATTGGGGGCTCTTTAAACGGTGTTTGAAAAAGAGGCATCTGGGCAGTTTTTCCTTGCTTATGCTTTTTACTCTAAACTGAGAATAACCTCAAGGGTTTTGCTTTTAGAGGCTTAGCTTTTCCAGTTCTGGAAAATGCATGAGGATGTCACCAGTTGTCCTAAACTTAAGCACTGCCCGAGACAAAATGTTGGCATGCTAAAAGTGTTGAAGGATCGAGAACATTCTCCTCAACACCCTCTTCATGAGCGATGCCCACTTCAGCTAAATCCTGCCCAACTATATTTTCCTCGATGGTGTGTGTGTGTGTGTGTGTGTGTGTGTGTGTGCGTGTGTGTGTGTGTGTGTGTGTGTGTGTGTGTGTAGGAAATTCTGACATCTAGATATGAGGCAGAAAAGATTAGATGTTGCTTAGATAAACAGTGCCTCACAAACCACTTGCCTTTTTAAACAGGGATAAAATACAACTTGATTTCGGTATTATTGATATTATTTCTGGCTCTTGAAGACCTATGAAATGAAAACTAAGCTTTAAAAGCTTTGCAGTTAATTGCTGCTGAGTTAAGTGGTTTTTTTTTTTTTTTTTTAAACACCTTCATGCTGACACATAATTTAGAAAATCAATCAGGGAGATGAGGATTAAAAATGTGAGTCTAAAGTACTCCTGGCTAATTACAAAATGCTGTAATAAACTCTGAATGGCCCAGAGCATCACTGAGGGCCTGAGGCTCTTGCTGGGGATTGCTGGACAGAGGGATGTCATACAGCGAGGGTGAGAGCAGAGGAAGAGAGGGGGGTGGGGGGGTGGACAGAGGAAAGTCCTCTGTCTGTTCTGAAAAAGGTGTTCCTTGTTAGTGAAAATCAGTCCTGCATAACATTTCTTCAAACACCGAGACTGTCAAATTATGGAGAAAGGCAGTAGTTGTAGAAATTGAAGGTGATATTTATGCCTTTCATAAATGGGCACTGTGCCAGTAAATAAGGCCCACTTTCAATCCAGCCCTTGGTAATCTTATAAAGGATATAAACGTCTCGGGTCCTCCTGCTCTGTCTGTACCCTTTTTGTCCTAAGTGGCTCCTTTTCCCATTTACCAGGCTCCCAGTTTTCTCCACTCAAGAGGACATGCCTGTTTATAAACCATCACACCTTTACTGTGCATTTAAGCTTCCATTTTCCCTCCTTAAGGGGGTGATAATGCTCCCAAGAGAACAAAATTTTTTTCTTGGGTGGTGAGAAAAAAATAATATTCTCTTTATGTATACAGCATGGGTAAACATACAATGCATAAACAGATACACAGAATCTGTATATCTGTGGTGTTAAATTTTATTTTTTTTTAATTTTTTAATGTTTATTTACTTTTGAGAAAGAGAGAGCAGCATAGGGGGAGAGAGAGAGAGGGAGACACAGAATCCGAGGCAGGCTCCAGGCTCCGAGCTGTCAGCACAGTGTCTGACGCGGGCCCGAACTCACGAACCTCGAGATCATGACCTGAGCCGAAGTCGGACCCCGACTGAACCACCCGGGTGCCCCAAGTGGTAGTAAAACTTCATAGGTGGGAGCAAGTAGGAAAAACATGTCAGTGGATCCAGTGTAGTATTGGGTACAGTAGTGAAAATGAGGTTGGGAACCCTTCTGTAGATTGAAGGGCCCAAGCGAAAGTTAAGTGGCCACTTCCCAGCAGGTCAATTCTTTGGCAAGGCTCTTTGCCAGTCCCTCTTCTGGGGGTAAAGAGGCTGAAGAAATGCACTGGGCGCCAGTGCCTGGTCCCAGCCAATCGTGAGCTGGGGGTAGGGCAAAAATTTGAATTTAGAGTGAGGCGAGTCATTCCAGCTCGGGACATGAGAATTTTCAGAATTATGCAAGAGACAGTAGGCAAAAAAGAAGAAAAGGGAAGAGGAAGAGGAAGAGGAAGAGGAAGAAGGAAGGGCCACAGCAGTGGGAGAGCTGTGACGTCCTGTCATGTCCTGTGTGGAATATTTATCCCCGTTTCTCGGCTTTTCTTGGTTGAACACATCTGGCTGATAACGCTTGGCGCTCGACTGGAACACTGCCTTGGGAACTGAACCGTGGGGAGGTAAATGCTTGTCTCGTGCGGTGTCCCCCACAGGAGTTCAATCCTGTCCTTCCCACTGCTGGGCCAAATCCAGCTCTGTGATCCTTCAGACAGCGCAAAGCTTTCTTTCCCTACCTTTGGCAGTTTCTGACCTCTTGGGTCTTTTATGTGTTCTTAGTCCTTTCTTTTGGCTGGATGAGCTTTTGGTGCCTGATCTTGTGTCTGACGTCAGCCAGGGACATACTGGCTGTCAGGGAGTTTTGCGAAGTCTCGCAGATGAATAACCAGCCAGCCATCAGGGCATCGGAGGAGCGCAGCGTCCTTATGAGGATTAAATTAGCACCAAACTGGGGTGCCTGGGTGGCTCAGTCGGTTAAGCGTCTGACTTCGCTCAGGTCATGATCTCACGGTCTGTGGGTTCGAGCCCTGCGTCGGGCTCTGTGCTGACAGCTCAGAGCCTGGAGCCCATTTCGGATTCTGTGTCTCCCTCTCTCTGCCCCTCCCCTGTTCATGCTCTGTCTCTCTCTGTCTCAAAAATAAATAAACATTAAAAAAAAAAAATTAGCACCAAACTTTGAGAAGGGAAGGAAGAGGCACACAGGAAATTACTAACCCATAACTCTAATTCCCCACCTGGTAAATTGCTGAAACGATCAATAGCACAGACCGTCTGGAAGCCCCCTGGGGGAGTAAAGGTGATAAATGTGTTGTGGTCCCATAATGGAGGGGATGGGGTCTGCAAATGGAGGCCCATCTCAAGGGGGACATTGGGGGGCTGCCACGGTAACCTCAGCAGTGTGCTCTGTGTGTCGCACAAGTGGGTCTGGAGTGTATGGGGCTAATTGGTTGTAGCAAGCAAAACACTGTGGGGTTGTCCGAGGTTTTTCTGAGGTGGGTCACATGATCACAAATCTCCAGGTTTTGGGGCCACGTGAATTTTTACTGATTACACTAGTGAGTTGGGAGAGTCCCTGCAGGGTCAATGAGTGTCAGACTTGATACAAACATGAGTCACATGCGTTTAAGGCCTTGTTCATATCTCCACTTGGGTCATTAATCCTTTAGCGTCCCAAGGTTAGGGTATGCTTTCAGTAATAGCGGGTATTAAGGGCTCAAGTTTGTGTGATTGATTACACTGAACTTGTTTTATACCAACTAACGAATCCATACCGGCTGGTGTGACACCTGGCAGTGGTCAGTCATACGAGGATAATGGTGGACAGATGGTCAGGCCCTATGGCCCATGCATTCATGTGGATCAAACGATTGGGAGAAAATATTTGTTTTTTCTTCTTAGAACCTCAAGTAGGATGCCCTTAGAGACAGGTCCGTTGCAAACTGGTCAGCCTCAGATCTTACGTTGGATGCATGGGCCTTTGAGGCATGGATAAGAGCCGGGGATCCCTTTGGGCACCCTGTCCCGAAGAGGAAACTGTAGAATTGTGCCACCGTCCCTGCATTCAAAGCCAGAAAACCTGGTTTCAGACTTCAGCGCTTGCTACCTACTCTTGGAAGGACCTTGAACAAGTCACCTGGGTCTCTTTGACCCGAGTTTCCCCTCTGTTAAGGGCAGATAATTCTACCACTACTTAAAAATGAGATTTTGGGGCGCCTGGGTGGCGCAGTCGGTTAAGCGTCCGACTTCAGCCAGGTCACGATCTCGCGGTCTGTGAGTTCGAGCCCCGCATCGGGCTCTGGGCTGATGGCTCAGAGCCTGGAGCCTGTTTCCGATTCTGTGTCTCCCTCTCTCTCTGCCCTTCGCCCGTTCATGCTCTGTCTCTCTCTGTCCCAAAAATAAATAAATGTTGAAAAAAAAAATTAAAAAAAAAATGAGATTTTGCATTTATACATGGAAGATCTTGGCATATCATAGGCATCGAGTAGATGCTTAGCCTGATTTTTACATGTGCTTGGTCCTGGCTGGGGAGGACCTGATTCTCAGGGCAGTAGGTGACACTGAAGGACTCAGAGAGGAGGTGCACATCTATTTTCTTGACTTAAACTGACTTAAGGACTCTCCCAGCTGAACGAGGCATCCTGTTTTGTTCCTTGTCTTTCTAACGGCTGTGCAGAGATGGTCACAAGTAGGATGTGTCATTTCTGCCCCCATCCTTTTGAGTAGAACTCGGTCACACAGCCCCCGCCTGGCTCATGGGGGCTTCGGAGTGCAGTCCCTGGATGGGCAGTCACTTCCCAGCGACATCTTCACTCCACGCAGGGGCAGGACGACACATCTTTGATGATCGGTAAGCTGTCACGGACACAAGTAGTAAATGTAGAAGGTCCTAGAACACGGAGGCGACGGGGTGTGAGCTCATAGGAATTAAGGGGACAGGAAAAATGTTGGTTAATCCACCAAAACCAGTTTTTTTTGCCCCATCAAGAAAACAGCTGTCTATCTCTAACACCTGGCCTCTTAGCCACTCTCGTAAATGAATGCTTTTAAAGTCAACTCTCTGAGAGTATCTAAAAATACCATCTGACAGTCATTTGATTTCCCATTTGCTGTAAGCATTTCCCTGCAATGTGGGACATATCTACTGGGTAGAGTAGGATGTACCTGTAGAAAAGTGAAGTTTGACCCTGATGGGATTTCTAAGATAGGCTTATTTTTATTTGCACTTACTATGTTGGAAAATTGACGAGAGACGTTTAAGAGCCTGGGCTCGGGGTTACGTGGCAGGTTAATAGACTGTCAGGGAACAGGACCCAGGAGCCTAGCAATCCCAACCATGGCCCTCAGGACCCATTTATGACATGGATAAACCCAAGCTATGCCTTGGAACTCCAACTTCTGCAGTCAATGAAGTCTCTTTGTTACTCTGGCCACATTAGTGAATGAAGGTCGCCCTGCCCGCCAGCCGTGCGTCTTTTAATGGTGGGCGTGTTTACGGTAAAACTACCTCATGGAAAACAACTTGTCACTTAATTGTGCTGTGCAATTGGAAATGATGAACAGTTTCCTCCATTTAATTCTCTAGGAAAATGAGTGGCTGCTAGGCCCAGAGCCTGCAATATCACGCAAGTGTAAGGTCTGGATTGGGGTATACGCATGGCTTCTGCTTCCTTCCGGCCACATGTTCCTAACGTTCTGTATTCCTGGCCTTAATAGTTTTCTTCATGACCTCCCTTATTAAGAGTTGACTTAAAATGGAATGTTCCTTAATGATGGTAGGTGAAAGCAGTTTCACAGAATCAATTTCAATTTTAAGAGCACCTTGAGGATTACCGGGAGTTTGTAAGTTTTATTAAATTGAATTGTGTTGTATTAATAGGCATTTCTGAAGCCAAGATTCTAGAGATCAGAATGTCAAATTTTTTCCCTCTTGGCTTCACTTCAATGATTATAATGGAGAAAAATGATCTTTAAGTGAGACTTCTGAACAACATGCCTTGCCAATGATGGTCCTCATGGAAATACAATCCCTTTAGCCACTCAAGCCTGCTACCGTTTAAAGTTTGAGGGTCTGTCTGGATTTGTATGAAGAGTTTTCAAGGATTCAGGTCTTTCTTTTAGAGCTATTACTTGTATTTTCTACTCAGGGGGTAAAAGGACAATAATGTTCAAGTGCACACAATTTATCCTTAGGCTCAGCTATCCTCAGGATTAGTACTTGAGGAGAGAGAGTCACACAATTCTCTCTTTTTGACTGATAAGTACTGCCCCAGCTGGGACATCGTAATAAGACAAAATGCTGTCCCCTTAGGGAAGATTCTTAAGGTGATTTGCCCCTGTTGGTCTGGACTCCTGGTGAGAAGGCACTGTGTGACCTGCTTCGAAACCTTCAAGGTCATTTGTGTGTCTTATAACATTAGGGATCCCAAACTTCACTGTGCATTGGAGTCATTTAAAGAACTTTCCAAAACCAGAAAACATGGAGTATTCAGGCTTCACCCTGACGTGTTAACTCTGAATTTTGGGAGGGTGGCTCGGGGGGAATTCATATATTCAAAAAAACGTGCCTCGGGTCGGGTCTGTCCATTTGGAAATGGTGCTGGCTATGTTGTTTGCCTCTTACGAGCCGTCTTTGCCCTTCTCTTTGCTCTGAGACGCTGGCTCCATCGAGAGCTCTCTTGTTCTCTGCCTTCTTGGACTTGATTTTGGGAACCCTCAACAGGAGGTAAGAAGGATGAGAGTAGTGCGGTCGGGCACACTTTGTCCTGATTCTGCGTGCCTCCCTGCTGCCTGAGGCATCTCCTTGGGCTTGCTGTGGCCCTCTGACCCAAGACATTGCTGTCTTCTCCTTCTTTTTGTGGCGGTAAACCTGGCATGACATTATATGTTTCAGGCGCCCAATGTTATAATTCACCACCTGTATACACAGTGAAGTGATCACTACCAAGTCTGGTCACCCTCCGTCACCTTACAATTGACCCCCTTCCCCTCTGGTCATTCGTAGTCAAGCTCTTGCTGCAAAGCCGCTGAAGCCAGAAGTGCACAAAGAACCAGAAGAGTTTATGGAGGCAATTAATCTGATTTTAACAAGTGAGAGAGAAAGTATAAAATGCCAGGGCTTTTGCAGTGCTTTGTGCCAAGATAGAGAATGAGCATAAAAATCTCTCGTGCTGCAGGGAGTTGTGCAGTTTTCTCTTAAGGAGCAGAGTGTTCCTGGGGCGCCTGGGGGGGCTCAGTCAGTCAAACGTCTGACTTCAGCTCAGGTCATGATCTCGCTGCTCATGGGTTGGAGCCCTGCGTTGGGCTCTGTGCTGACAGCTCAGAGCCCGGAGCCTGCTTCGGATTCTGTGTCTCTGTCTCTTTCCGCCCCTCCTCCGCTCATGCTCGCTCGCGCGCGCGCGCTCTCTCTCTCTCTCTCTCTCTCTCAAAAATAAATAAACATTAAAAAAAAAATTTTTTTTAAAGAGCCAAGTGTTCCAAATTTGCTGACCCTTCCTTGGGGTGGCAAGTGACTGTTAACGGTCTGCTATCCAGGAGCCATTTTTTTTATTAAAAAAAATTTAAGTTTATTTTGAGAGAAAGAGAGTGAGCAAGCACAAGCAGGAAAGGGAAGAGAGAGAGAGAGGGAGAGAGAAAATCCCAAGCAGGTTCTGTGCTGTCAGCACAGAGCCTGACATGGGGCTCGAACCCATGAATTGTGAGATCATGACCAGTCATGATTTCTGACTCATGAAATCAAGAGTCAGACGCTTAACCAACTGAGCCACCCAGGTGCCCCTAGGAGCCATTTTTGTTTTATTTTATTTTATTTTATTTTATTTTATTTTATTTTATTTTATTATTTTTTTAATATATGAAATTTATTGTCAAATTGGTTTCCATACAACACCCAGTGCTCATCCCAAAAGGTGCCCTCCTCAATACCCATCACCCACCCTCTCCTCCCTCCCACCCCCCATCAACCCTCAGTTTGCTCTCAGTTCTCAACAGTCTCTTATGCTTTGGCTCTCTCCCACTCTAACCTCTTTTTTTTTTTTTTTCCTTCCCCTCCCCCATGGGTTTCTGTTAAGTTTCTCAGGATCCACGTAAGAGTGAAACCATATGGTAGGAGCCATTTTTAAAAAGAAAAATAAACCACACAATTATTTTTTTGCCTTCGTGGAAAGGATGATGTTTTAAGAATAAGTGAGAGAGTTTAGAGGTTTTTTTTTTTTTTTTTTTTTGAAAAAAAAAACCAAACTTCTTCAATGAAGAAAGTGTTTCGAAAATGGAGGCAATTTTTAGTAAAAAATTTTGCATTATTTGGGATAGGACTGAATATTGAGTATTGTTATTTAGAAATTGCAGTCAATACATATTTTTTCATTTGGTTCTATGGATCTTTGTGAGGTACTCCTCAGTGATAGCCATTAAATTAAAAAATGTGAGGGGCGCCTGGGTGGCTCAGTTGGTTAAGTGGCCAACTTCGGCTCAGGTCATAATCTCGCGGTCCGTGAGTTCGAGCCCCGCGTCGGGCTCTGTGCTGGCAGCTCAGAGCCTGCAGCCTGCTTCAGATTCTGTGTCTCCCTGTCTCTGATCCTCCCCTGTTCATACTCTGTCTCTCTCTGTCTCAAAAATAAATAAAACGTTAAAAACAAAAATTAAAAAAAAAATAAATTAAAAAATGTGAGTCAATTGAATATAGAACTTGACTTTGGGCTCACTGTGTTAAGCTAAGATTTTGAGAATTTCGGAACCACACTCAGTTACACTCTGTTCACTAAAAATATATATATTTAAATGTTTATTTATTTATTTTGAGAGGAGGGAAGGGGCAGAGAGAGAGGGAGACAGAGAATCTCAAACAGGCTCTGTGCTGTCAGCGCAGAGCCCAATGCGGGGGGGTTCGACCTCATGAACCTCATGACCCGAGCAGATATCAAGAGTCAGATGCTTAGGGGCGCCTGGGTGGCTCAGTTGGTTAAGCGGCCGACTTCGGCTCAGGTCATGATCTCGCGGTCCATGAGTTCGAGCCCCACCTTGGGCTCTGTGCTGACGGCTCAGAGCCTGGAGCCTGTTTCAGAATCTGTGTCTTCCTCTCTCTCTGACCCTCCCCCGTTCATGTTCTGTCTCTCTCTGTCTCAAAAATAAATAAACGTTAAAAAAAAAAAAAAAGAGTCAGATGCTTAACCGACTGAGCTGCCCAGGCACCCCACTAAAAATATTATTGATAACTTTTTGTGGAAGCAAACTATTTTTGTATTATTGATAAATAAGGTACAACAACGTTAGGATGAAACAGTGACTTTATCTTCATTTATCTTGTAAAAATTTCCGTTTGGGTAAGTTTTATCATATGCATACCATAATAACTTTTAAAGCATCACATTTGTAAATTAGGAAATGCACCTGTAAAGGGTGGCACTCAAGAGAATTTACTGGTAGGATTTACTGGGAGAAGATTTTGTAGCTCACTGACTGTAGATTACCGATGATGGTATGTAGTTCTTAATACAGTCATTTGAAATAGTGTGGGTCAACTTTATGAGAGTGTCCGAAGGATGTCTAGGGTCCAGGTTTCATACGCGGGATCTCAGGGTGTGTTAGCTGATAGAAACTCTGGTTTATAAATAGTAATGGCAAAAAAAAAAAAAAAAAAAAAAAGGCCCAGTAATGGCAATGCAGAATCAGATGCACCTAAACTCTGTTAGACACCTACGGCATGCCAGGCACAAGGCAGGTCACAACAAACCATGCCATGGGGACTGCTAACCCATTTTACAGATGAGGAGACTCTGATTCTGAGGTGAAGTAATTACGCAGGGCTACACAGACGGCATGGAATATGCAAGCTGAAGACTTCCAAGTCCAAGTCCGGGATGCTCCCCTCGCTCCCAGTACGCAAGGCAATATTAAGGGCTCGGAATCGGAGGTCATGTCCTAGCTCCGACACTTGCTGAGTGATGGTAGGCAAATCACTTAACTTTTTGGCGCCTCGCTTTCCTTACTGTAAAATGGGGCTAAAAGCAACAGGTGCTTAACCTTCTTGAATTGTTGACAAGATTAAATGGTACTTAAAGGGCTGATAACATGATAACAGCTCCTGGTACATAGTAAGCACTCAGTAAATATCTCCTGTTTCCTCAAATGCCGCTCTCTCATTAGATTACGGTCCTTTTGGGAGCAAGAAATGGCATCTGATTTCTTCTCCTCTTTTTCTTCCTCATCTCCGCTACCAAGCACACTGCCTTGCTCAGAGACGATGCTCAAGTAAGCGTTCATTGATAAGGATTTCAGTTCGCCTGAACTTTCCAATCAGTAAATATTTATCGAGCGCCTGTGTGTGAGAAGCCCACGCAGCACCGTTTTGAAGTCTCGTCCTGTCCTGTGTTGTCTAATTTAATCCTCACCGCCACCCTGAATTGTAAGAACAATCGTGGCCATTCTGTCATCAAAGAAACTGAGGCTCGGCAGAAGGAATGCGGCAGAGGTCCCGCAGCTAGATGGGGGTGGGCCCAGGGTTCCAACATAGGCACTCGACTTAGAGTCCGTGTGTCTGTCCACCGGCCAGTGTGGAGGCGAAGGTCTCCTCTGACACTATCACCGTAAGAGGTTGTCCTTGCTTTTAGGGATGTAAGCCCAGTCTCAGACCCATGTTTTGGAGACTGAACACATTAAAACTCACGGAGCAAAATGAGTAAATGGAATCCTTGTTACTTCTTTTCTTATTTATTTATTTATTTATTTATTTATTTATTTATTTATTTTGAGAGAGAGAGAGAGAGAGACAGCATGTGAACAGGGGAGAGGCAGAGATAGAGGGAGAGGAGAGAATCCCAAGCATGCCCCCCACTGTCGGTGCGGAGCCCCACGAGGGGCTCAGACTCCCAAACTGTGAGATCAAGACCTGAGCTGAAATCAAGAGTTGGATGCTTAACCGACCGAGCCACCCAGGCGCCCCTCCTTGTTACTTCTTGAAAAAATATTTTAATCGATTTATTTGGCACTATTCAGAGGTCACATGCTATTTGTTAGCATTTCATTATCATTAAGGAGCAACTGATGGCTAATTAATTGAAGGGATTACACACTTAACTAATTAGATAATTTTTAAATTTCGGTTAGATTGGAGTGTACAGAATCACACAAATCACAATTAGAGTTGTGCTAATAAACAAAACCTTCAGTTTTGCCCCCGGTTGGTCAGAAGGGGAAACCCCCCGACCCCCCACTGCGTCTTCATTGGGAAGTGTTCACTCCCATGGCTTCTGATGGTCTGCAATGACAAGGCCAATTATCATCTCCCACTGGGGCCAGAGATCTCACAGTCACTTATTTTTTAAAAATTGTTGAAGTGGGGCGCCTGGGTGGCTTGGTCGGTTAAGCGTCCGACTTCAGCTCAGGTCATGATCTCACGGTCCGTGAGTTCAAGCCCCGTGTCGGGCTCTGTGCTGACAGCTCAGAGCCTGGAGCCTGTTTCGGATTCTGTGTCTCCCTCTCTCTCTGCCCCTCCCCTGTTCATGCTCTGTCTCTCTCTGTCTCAAAAATAAATAAATGTTAAAAAAAAATTTAAAAAAAATTGTTGAAGTATAATTTGACATACAACGTTATATTAGTTTCAGCTGTGACATTTTCCAAACTGAAGGAGGATTTCTTAGAGACTAGAAGTCTTCTCCGTAGGACATCTTTTTTTTTTTTTTTTAATGTTCATTTATTTTTGAGAGAGAGAGTGTGAGCGGTGGAAGGGCAGAGAGAGAGAGGGAGACAAAGAATCAGAAGCTAGCACCAGGCTCCGAGCTGTCAGCACAGAGCCCAATGCGGGGCTTAAACTCACAAACTGTGAGATCATGACCTGAGCTGAAGTCAGATGCTTAACCGGCTGAGCCACCCAGGTGCCCCTCCATAGGACGTCTTTTAATCGAGCCTCCCTCTTGGATCAAATGAACAAATGGACTAATATGAGGAAAAAGTCAGAACTTTGGGGGGATTTCTAGCACTCCCAGATTCAGAAGGGAAGTTTGTAAGGATGGTACTCAGCTCTAAAGACCCACGAGTTTCGATGTTACTTATGAGGACCAGTCCTACACACGGTCTCCTTTCTGATTTTAAGAAGGGTTTACTTATCCTGGTTATCTTTGGAACTTGGGAGTGCCAACCGTTCTACTTTCCGGCACATTCTACCTCTGTTGGTTTCGTCAATATTCCCACACAGGTGAGTGGTTCTTCTATCAATAACAGCCATTCGTCTCAACCAGCTGCCCCTGATAGCTGCCATTTTATTTTTTCACTTCCTTCCCTCTTAGGTTTTTCCAACTGTTGACCTTTATTTGTTGCCCAATAGACTTACCAGCAGGCTTTCTTGGACTTCCTGGCTCCTACCTTCTACTTCCTCAGAAGGTGAGGGCCCCCAACTGTCTCGAAAGAGCTTGGCTCCAACCCTTGTTATCTGTACTCAGTGTGCTCCTTTGGCACCAAAGTAGACTATCCTCTGCCCTATGTAGCAAAAATAACACATATTCCCACCATGTCCTGCAATTTAGAGATGACAGGCATCATGATAATTTACTACACTCATCCAACTTTCATCCTCTTCTCCATAAATGAGGAGGGAAAGGTCAGAATGTCCCCTGCCTTGCCCACCCTCTGACTCCTGGGCCGACAGCTACGGTTTCCGTGACTCTCCGGGGAAAGGCAAGAGGCCCTGGGCTCTCTAATAGACCCTCCTGCTTGCTGAATTTTTCCCTGTGATTCATCATCGGACAGTTGCATGTAAAGAAAGCCTGGAGAGTCTCAGATGCACGCTTGCCCTTTCCCTTTGTCTCTGCTCTACCTGTCTGTTTAGATTAGAAACCCACGAGGCATGTCTACCTCCATGCTCTATGTAGCGCCCACCAATTGTGGATGCTCACGGAACGTGGATGATTGATGACGGTGTTAATCTGAGTAATAACAGGCATTTTGGGTTTCATCGCAGGGAAGCTTCTCTGTACTGGGTTACGGATACATGTGTTCTGCAGAGAAGGAAGGAGCCCAGCTAATGGACAAGTAGGATGGCTCCGTTTGAAATGCTCCTCCCTTAAAAACAAAAGCCAACTCATCAATCAGGCAAATACAAAGCCTTCACAAAAGCTGTCCTATCAAGAATGGTAACGGTAGCTCCAGTTGTGTCAGCTGCTTGAGATTTTAAGTCAAAGGGGGAGAGAGGCGATTTTGTAGGAGGGCTTCAAGGCAGTGATTATTTATTGAGAACTTGCTAAGTGTCAGCTCCTTTATGTGTGGTATCTCAAATTACTTATAATTTCCTCATCTTGGAGACAAGGAAACTGAGCTTCTGGGGGGGGAGGGGGCGGTGACTTGTCCAAGTCACATGCTGTGTAGACTGGATGTTTTAGTCCCTCTAAAATTCCTATGTCGGAGCCCTAATCCCCAGTGGGATGGTATTCGGAGGGTTAGCTTTCGGGAGGTAATTAGGTTTTGTGAAGTCTTGCGGATGGGATTAGCGTCCTTGTAATAGATGAGGAGAGGCACGGAACACACTCTGTCGCTCTCTCTGCCATATGAGGACACAGTGAGAAGGTGGCCGTCTGCGAGACAGGAAGCAGGTCTCATCGGGAACCCAATCTGCTAACTCCTTGATCTTGGTCTTCCCAGCCTCCAGAACTGCGAGAAATGAGTACTTGTTGTGTAAACCACCCAGTGTGTGTGACATTTTGTTGTGCTGGACTGAGCTAAGACATACGGGCCCCGGGAACTCCTTCTTGGCCTTCAGATTTGCGCATGGCCTGCTGACGTCAGCGTCCGTGACCTTGCTATTTGCATCCTCATTTATTCTGATCGGTGCTCTTTCTCTGGGTTCAATAAAAGAAGTTCTTGTTATGCTAATGTAGTAGGACAGTCCCTGTGCCCTTTTGTTTTCGTCCCTCCCCTCAGCAACCCCCCTCGAAGGACAGGAGGGAGTGTCTGTGGTCAGGTCACACTCACTGTTATGCTGTGAGAGCCATCACTGTCAGCCACAGATACCGTAGCTGCCTCTTCACCCAGAGCCAGGCTGCTGAGCAGAAAAAGGCCAAGGACCAAGGCAGAGGTGAGGAAGGAGGGAGCCCACGAAGAGAAGGGCCCCTGGGCACCCATCAGAGGAGGACTCCACTGGGCCACTTGGCACTGAAATGGGAAAAGGGAGGATTTCCACCATTATCTGGACCCTGGGAGTTTTCGTGATCATCCGACAGCAAGACTTCCCTTCTAGGAATGAACCATACCTTTGGTTTCCCCTGAGATCATGGGTATAATCTGGGGGAATCACTGTACAAAGCCAAGAGGAACTTAAATGGGGTGGGGTGTTTATGACCACAATTGGAAAATTACATTAAAAAAGAATCACTTAGAGAAGTTCCTCCCTTTAAAATAAAAATACTAACAAATGTGAATAATTTCTTATAGGCACATATACAATAGTAATTAAACACATCAGGCTTACTAGCCGGTTTCTTTGTCCGTGAAGAACCTTACGGGGCAGAGCTCATGTTCCTTGGCCTTAGAAGTGCCTCCTGTGGGAGGAAGGCGCTCATCTGAACCTATTGGAGGTGAGCAGTCAATTCTTTGATAATGTGATTAATTACCTTCGTGTTTTTTCCATACATATATCTTTGAATTTTTGTACATTGCATTTTCTTAAAGCAAGGCTTGCTTGTAATCTGGGTGTGGAAGATTCCAGTGGGCAGTTATGGTGTCCCTGGATCTGCTGACCCTGGTCCACTGTTCTTTCCCCCAAACATGGCATAGTAGTGCCATTGGAGCTCTCTGCCTAATAAGAGGCTTAAGAGACACAAGAAGGCTCCCACTAATAGTCTGTAGAGGCAAATGACTGGACAGAATGTGGCCAGGGGGCTGGGCTACCCCTTTCATGAAGCCTGGACATCAACACTGTGGTCTTGGGTTCTGTTCCCAGTTCCTGGCACAGAGGTCCTAAAACCCTGGGAATCTCCCGAGTGGTAGAAGTGCCTTTTATTATTCATAAGGTGCCCGTCTGAGACGCATCTGAGTTTATGGTAATGAAGGGACTCTTGGTGGCCCTTAGATGGCTTCAGGATGGACACTGATTGCCAGAGGAATCAACCATGTGCAATCATGTGATTGGAGGGTTGTAACTTTCAGCATCCCTCTTCCCCCGGGAAAGGGAGGGGTTGGGATGGAATTTTTCAATCACCAAAGGCCAACGACTTAATCAACCACTGCCAGGTAATGAATCCTCTATACAAACCCTTAAACGATAGGGTTAGGAGAGCTTCTGGGTTGGTGAACACACGGAGGAGCTGGGAGGGTATGGAAGCTCCGTGTCCTTCTCCCCCCATACCTTGCCCTAAGCATCTGCCATTTGGCTATTCCTGAGCTGTATCTTTTATAATAAAACTAATGGTAAATAAAGTGTTTTCCTGAGTTCTGTTAGCTATCCTGGCAGATTCCTGAAGCTGAGGGGGGTGGTTTGTGGGAACTCCCAATTCACAGCTGGTCAGTCAGAAACACTGGTGGCCTGGGAGTTACAACTGGTGTCTGAAGTGGGGGCTGTCTTGTGGGACTGAGCCCTTCAACTTAGGTGACCCGACACCAACTCCAGGTAGAACGTGTCAGAATTGAATTGAATATGGGACAGCCAGTTGGCCTCAAAGAATTGGAGAATTGGTTGGTGGCAGAAAATATCTCAGGCTACATATCTTCCTTTGGTCTGGAATGAGTTCAGTTTTGCTGTCTTCCTTCTTGAGTGATGCAACTCCAAGTAGAAGATGCTACCTTTAGAGAGAGGATAGGGCTCTCGGCCCATCTGGGCAGTGGGGAGGTGAATAGGATGACCAAACAGGGGGCTGGCGTTTGGATTATTGTGTGTCACATTCACCTTGATCAGTAAGCTGGACACAACCAGGGTGAGCTCCTTCTGATTGTTAGATGCCTCATTCCCACCTGTGATACTCAGAGAGACCATGAGCCCTGCAAAACACCATATTGTTTTGTGATGTCACCTCTGGAATGTTCTGAGTGTTTTGGTGACCAACTCCTGCACAGGACCTATACCCGGCACCTAACACTGCTATGGCTTTTTACTTGAGGTGGAAGTAATAATCTTAGCAAAGGTAATAGGTTTGGGCATCTCTGCTCCTAAGACTTTTTGGCGGCCCTTGACCCCAATGTGTCTTAATTTCTTTTCTTTCTTTTTTTTTTTTTTTTAAAGCATTTCTTTATTTTTGGGACAGAGAGAGACAGAGCATGAACGGGGGAGGGGCAGAGAGAGAGGGAGACACAGAATCGGAAACAGGCTCCAGGCTCTGAGCCATCAGCCCAGAGCCCGACGCGGGGCTCGAACTCCCGGACCGCGAGATCGTGACCTGGCTGAAGTCGGACGCTTAACCGACTGCGCCACCCAGGCGCCCCTTAATTTCTTAAAATCACATCTTATCAGATACGATCTTCATATGCTTTCAGACTCAGATTTTCATAATGTACATAAGTGACGAGAGGGGCTAAGTGAGTAGAAAGTCTCTTGTTTTTCAGGTGAGCAACTGAGGCTCAGAGGATGGGCTAGGAAGCAGAAATCTTATTTTCTCTTTTCCACAGCACTCAAGGCCAAATTTTACAAGAAAAAGAGATACCAGGTCTGAAAGCCTAGATATTCCCATCAACGTGGTTCTCCCTCACGTAGGGATATTCACAGAAGGGTGTAACTTAGTTGTAGCCAGAAAACTCACCCCTTTCCAAACTTTGGCAAGATATGTAGGATAAGCAGCATAGTCAAGGCCTCAGATTCAAGCTGCCAACCAGCCGTGTGCCGGGCAGTGGCGGTGGGGAGGACGGGGGCGGTTGCTTAGCTACTCTGGGTCTTGGGCTTATCATCCCTCAAATGAGGAAGGCGGGTTTGGCGACCTGGTAAGACCTTCCAGTCATCATAACACTTAAAGTTTCCATGACACTCTGGAATAAGCCCTTCTTCTCAGACTTCGATCTTTTGGGGCTTGCTGTTGTACAACCACCCTGGAATTCTGGGGTCGGGTGGGGTGGGGGCGAACGAGCACTGGGACCTGGAAGCAAATTCACACGACCGAATCCGTTAAGCAGAAAAGCTAGGACGCGGGCCAAAAGGTACATGGTGCTTTGGAGATGCTAAGAGAATCAGGGCCTGCCACATACCAAAGGTAGGGTGGAAGGGGGACTCAGGACGGAGGCCAATGAATGGGTGAAGCGTTGGCAGGCTGGAGAGTCTGAGGTCTCCTCCTGCTAAGCAGCCATTTCCTTGGTGGGGTTCTCCTGACTGGATTGTTTCCACTGCTGCTATGTCACAAAGGGGGCAGCCTTACTTCTTCAGAGTCACCTGAGGGCCTGTTGGAAGATGATGGCGGTGCAACCAGAGGGGCTGAAATGTAGGGTGGAGGAATCCAGTGCAGAGGTAACTACCGGAAAGCTACATACGGGGATGTGTAGGGATAGGATCGATCATCAGTGGGCATCATATCTATCTATCTATCTATCTATCTATCTATCTATCTATATCTATCCAGATATATAGATAGATATATCTATCTAAATAGATAGATATGGATAGATAGATATAGATATCTATAGATAGCTATAGATATATCTATCTAGATATATATACTATATATAGATATCTATATAGATATGTATAGATATAAATACATGGCTAATATGTATATATACATATAATAGCATATTTAATGTAGAATTACATATATAATATAAACTATATAATTATATAGAGTAAAATTATACTTACATTTTCTAAAGCCGTCTCGGGGCGCCTGGGTGGCTCAGTTGGTTAAGCGTCCGACTTCAGCTCAGGCCATGATCTCACAGTCTGTGAGTTCGAGCCCCGCGTCGGGCTCTGTGCTGACAGCTCAGAGCCTGGAGCCTGCTTCGGATTCTGTGTCTCCTTCTCTCTCTGCCCCTCCCCTGCTCACGCTCTGTCTCTCTCTGTCTCAAAAGTAAATAAAAACGTTAAAAAAAATAAAAAAAATAAATAAAGCCATCTCAAGGATTTTCAGAAGAATAGGATTAGAAAGAAAACCTTTAGCATTCTTTCAACAGGTAACAATCTAGGCAAGTGTGTTCAGCAGGAGGGAGAAACAGGACACAAAAACATCCCAGCTATTTGTTTTCAAGTTATCCTTGTAACTTTATTTTTTTTTTAATTTTTAAAATGTTTATTTTTGAGAGAGAGAGAGAGAGAGAATGAGCGGGGGAGAGGCAGAGAGAGAGGGAGACACAGAATCCAAAGCAGAGTCCAGGCTCTGAGCTGTCAGCATAGAGCCTGACGCGGGGCTCAAACTCATGAACTGTGAGATCATGACCTGAGTCGCTTAACCGACTGAGCCACCCAGGAGTCTGTCCTTATAACTTGGTAATGGGCAGCTACTTCATCAGTTTCAGCTCATGAAGCTTAGAATACAAAACTTCGTCCTGGTCATCAGACGGCATGGTTTCCCCGTCGGGTTCCTACCGCTCTTAGGAACTTGTTTTAGGTCTGATTCTATCCACTGAAATGCCACGTAGTTCTGCTGACCGCTACTCCCCCCGAGGGTGGGTTCGCTACTCCCCCCGAGGGTGGGTTTGCTCCTTTGGTTTGTTCACAGCTCACGTAAATCACTCTCTGCATCACTAAGGGACGGGAAGAGGGTGCCAACCTGGGGGTGGGGGCAGGAATAGGATCTGAAATCGGGATCATGTGATGGAGAGGTTGCAAAAAGGCTTGAATCTACACCTGATGTAACTCTTCCTGCTTAGCTCCCAGAAACAGGCCAGCGTGAAGGAGCAGAGAAGGAGCACTGTGGCTTAAGGAGGCTCAAGCTAGTTCTGGGGCCATATCGACCGAGCGCTGATTCGATCATGTGGCAGGCACTAGGCCGTGCGAGTGGGAGGTATAGACTGTACAGGCGTGGGAGCCGGGAACCGCAGCCGCCCCTTTAGTAATGGCAGAGCTAGAGTTAGGGGCTTTGAGCCCAGGCCAGTGCCCACTCTCACTCGGTCACACGCCAGGCATGTGCCACCAGGCTGGGCCTGGCCGCTTCTCGGCTCCCTGTTTCTTCTCTCCCTCTTAGGAAATAGCACCTCCTCGGCGCGCCTGGGTGGCGCAGTCGGTTAAGCGTCCGACCTCAGCCAGGTCACGATCTCGCGGTCCGTGAGTTCGAGCCCCGCGTCGGGCTCTGGGCTGATGGCTCGGAGCCTGGAGCCTGTTTCCGATTCTGTGTCTCCCTCTCTCTCTGCCCCTCTCCCGTTCATGCTCTGTCTCTCTCTGTCCCAAAAATAAATAAACGTTGGGGAAAAAAAAAAAAAAAAGTAAGGAAATAGCACCTCCTCTCTCTGCATCCCAACTGCTTGTCCTTAGCTCCCTGAGGGTGTCAGCCACACTGCTGCTTTATTCTGGGATCCGGTCCGTCTTGTTTAGAAGGGAATTGCGACAGCAGCTCTGTGTCTCCAGAAAGTGCCTCAGGCCTCCCAATCGCGTTGGGCTTCTCAATTACCCGGCAAGTGCGGTGGTTCACTATTTCTTCTCACCCTCAGGTCTTTTCAGGTCTTAATGATTTCCAGTTTTTCTTCCCACATTAAATATTTGTGTTTTCTGGTCTATTTCCCAACAGCGCATTAACTTGCCAGCCATCAATGCTATTTCCTGCCCGAGCCAGCTGACCTGGTTCCCTTTGCACATAACGATTCCATTCTCGCGGGCTTCCCTATTTCCCCAATGAGTGCTAGCAGTGCGTCTCGCGAAGGCATTGTTTATGGCTGGATCATTAACGGAGGGTCTACGCCAGACCAGATCGAGCTCCAACAGCACCCTCCAGTGCCCCGCGCAAGCCTCCTGTTTCCATTCTCCTTTGTTAGGGCTTGTTCTTCAAGAACAGGGAGCTATGGAATCTGCCCACAATGCCCACGTCTCTCCCCATTTGAGTAACTTTTAAGGAGGACGATCTCAGGAGATTGCATGTTAAACAATTTGCTGACATTTATTTGATCACCTATGATGGCATCTTTTCCTTATTGCTGTCAACTGTATGATTCTCCCAAAATCGACCACATGGGCCTGGGAATCATCCTCTTACCTGTTAGCATTTATTAAAACCAACGTCGGCCGTATCGGGCTACTAGGCAGCTGAGTTAATTTCACAGTATGATGACACTCGGCCCTTGTCCCTTCATCTGAAAATTAGCAGCATACCCAGCTCTTCCTTTCGGCATCCTAGGGATCTCAGCTTCACGTACCTGAAAAATACCTCAGATGGCTAATGTTCTTTGCTGTAACCCTCAATAATGCTGGGAAAGTAGGTGTTTAAAAAAACCTGGTCAATAGGTTTTGAGTCTGCTGGGGCATTTGAACGCCTCTTCTGGTCTGTGGTAGCCGTAGATTTCCAGGAGCAGAGAGCACTCTAGAGTACGTCAGCTACACCTGCCTAGTTACTGTCCAGTCCTCCCCAAACGCTTTAGATGGAAGGCCACCAACCTCAGACACTGCACCCTGGAAAGTCCCACTCAGAGAGTCCTGGTCCTTAGAAACTCCATGGATCTCCCCCTTTGTTCCCTGCCCTCCCCCCCCCCCCCCCCCCCCACCTTCCTATTGGCCATTCTTCCTCCATGTTCTCCGTTTGCTGGAGGCCAGTGATCTGACAAAGGCACTCAGTGGTTGGTGATTTCAAGCATTTTCCTTGCAAGACCACTTGCATTGAAAAAAAAGGAGATGCTGGGGTTGCCTGGGCAGCTCAGCAGTTTAAGTGTCCAGCTTCGGCTCAGGTCATGATCTCATGGTTTGTGGGTTCGAGCCTTGCATTGGGCTCTGTGCTGACAGCTCAGAGCCTGGAGCCTGCTTCGGATTCCGTGTCTCCCTCGTGCTCTGCCCCTCCCCCACTCTCTCTCTCTCTCAAAAATAAATAAACACTGAAAAAAATTAAATAAAAAGGAGATGCCGGGGAGAGGGCCAGGTCTGATGCTACGGAGGGATTTCCATTCGCAGGTGGGATTCAGGCTCTGTGAGAGAGATGTCTGTGCCCAGGACCCTTTCTGGACCCCTGGCACTAAGGCGTCTTAGGTCTCAACTGGGAGCATGGTGCTCCTGAGGGCAGAGTCTCTCGGTTGTCTTCCTCACAAGGTGATGGAAAGGTCTGATGAGCCCCACGGCCAACTGTATTCCCCTTCCCACATCCATCCTTTCAAGGAGAAGCCACACTTCTCCTCTTTCCCCTTCTGGGTCTGTATCCATACCGGAGGACATTTCCCATAGATTAGGGAAGAGACAGTCTCTCCTTCATGGGAAATGTTGGTCATGGCTGCTCTGGGGACTAGAATCATGCTGCCATAGGCTCTACCTCCCAGACTTAGAAGAACCTTTCAGAGTTCTGAAAGGCCCAGACCTCTCGGCGGACCTCAAGGACATCAAGCGCAGATCAGTTTCGTCCATGATACCCAACTAGTGATACCCCTGGCTGTGGAGACCTACTGAGAAGGGGCTGGCTTCAAACATGGGCTGAGTCGTCCTGGGGTTTTGTTCCTCCTGTGTTTGCTTAGCTCAGACGCTCGCTCCTCGGAAAGCCCAAACTTTGGTAAAGAAGTACATTCGGCATTTGCTATAGTGCTTTAGGCCAGGAACTTCCAAGCCTCACCGGCAGAACGGGCCACCTGTTTGGTCCTTATGACTGCTTGTCTCCCACTTCTTGGCCTTTCACACCAGGAAGCAGGCAGAGCAGTTACGTTTAGGTTCATTTTAGAGGTGACATTCAGAGAAGCTAAGTGACTCTCTCAAGAGCACTCAAAGATGGGACTTTTGAGCCCAAAGCCACTGGGAATTCGGGGCCGCTACTCTCATTGGATTATATGTTCAAGATGGTGACAGGAAAACCAGCATGCTCGCGTGCAGGGGCCAGCCCCCTTTAAGGGCTACGCGGATTGACCTGGGGTTTTGCGGAATTCACAGGGGAAAACCCCACTGCTATAGATTGGCCATCGCACGGTCACAGCTCTGCAGTTTACAAATATGAATCGAAATGAAGATAGGGCTTCACCAAAGATGCTGACTATACAAAGACAAATGAAATCACCACTATGGCAGGCCGAAAGTGACGACAGGTTCGTGGGGTTCAATCTGATCGCCTTCTTACTTTTCAGTGCATTTCGGTTGATTAGTTCACCCGCAAGGACTCATTATACCTCCGCTGTAAGGGAAGCGTGCTGTTCTAGTTTCCATGTCTAGGCATGTCAAAAAAAAAAAAAAGGTGGGGGGGGATAGGCCACTGCCCTCAGGGAACTGTAATTTATCTCTCTGGGGCGGGAAATGGGACAGGGCAGAAGAGAAGCTCTGCAAAGTAATGATACCAACACATGCAAAGTAAAACATCTGGGCCCTGTGAACAGCAAGAGTAAGTATGTGGTTTGGAGTCAGATATCCTGTTTTAAACCCTGCCTCTTGCCCCTTGCTGGCTCTGTGATTTTATATAAAACATGATAGTTCTTCTCTGTAAGATATTACGCATGAATATGGAAATCAACTAGCATATCCTCACATAATACTCATTCAGTAAGTGCTATTTCCTTTTCCTTGTTCTAGAAATCCTCCGCTAAGGAAATCTAAGCAACTTGTCTTTTTGAATTTGCAGTCATCATCTCGGTCGCTCTCTATAAACAAAGAAAATGTCACACGTTGTCCCTTCATTGCTGAACTCTACAACAAACTCCCTGAAACAGGTCAGATGTCAGTGAGGTTGCTGTGGATGGGGGTACAGGTTGTGCATGGCAACAACAGTTGTGAATGGCACCCTCTAAAGCTGGTCATTGTAGAAACCCAGCGTGGCTCTGAATCGTGTTAGCATCCACATTTTCTGGATATGGAAATGTCGGCACAGAAATGAAACGATTTTGTACAGGTCACGCACCCAGACGGCGTCGAGCCGGGACTCTTTTTGGGTTTTGTGACACCCGGTCCCTTGATCCCCACATCTTACAGCCTGCATTAACGTATGCTCCTCTTTGACTGCCCTCATTCACACCCAGCGATAGTTGGTACTATTCACTAAATTTTCAAACTGACTGGAAGTTCCTTGGAGGCGGGTGGGGTCTGAGACTAGATGCCCGATTAATGTTAGCTGATTAATCAACATAAATGTGGATGAAGAATTGTTACAAGAACACTCAGAGTAGAAATATATTTAGGGCGAGGTGACCTTGTTTTCATAAGGCCAAGAGGGAGCCTTTCTTTACGGACTAAATCCAGCTAGGTCTGACTGGAATTGGGGAAGAAAGAATTTGTTTGGTCTTAACGTTTTCTCAAAGTTTAATCAGGGTTCTTGGCGTCTCTGAAATGCCTGCATATTTGGTATTTTTCCTCAAATCTTCTCACTTGCAGGGGAAGGTCCTGACTTAATTTAGCCTCATCTTAGTACTATCCATAGGATTGTGAGTTTGATAAAATAGGTATGTTCTTCCAATAGCCATTAAAGTAAATACATGACTATTAAACGTTGTTAAACGTTTTTGTGTTGTATCTAAGACACTAGGCCATGAGGCAACACTGGCCTTGACCTCCTCCTTGATTCTGTCTGGGAATAGGAGGGAAGATACAGGACTCAGTCATGAGAGGAGGATTTGGTTTCCTGGGGAAGGAAGTCATGGGGACCTATTAGCCTATCAACATTTTCTGGATTGGGTGCTGCGGGCGTGTAACAGAGAAGGCACAGGGTCTGCGTGGGAAGCGCTGGCCATTTGAAGGAGGGGACAAGATGCTAAGGTTGGTTGGTAAAAAGGACAGCTGGGGCTATGGCGGTGCCCATATACAAACACGGATCCATCACTGGGCCAGGGAAAGTTAGACCAAGAGGTGATGTCACTGATCCCCGTTGTACAGATGTGAAAACCAAGGTCAGAGGGTAAGAGGCACCTGATGGCATGCACAGGGATAAGGGCCCAAATATCCAGACTGTTCACAGCTAGGGATCCACCACCTACACATTACGGTTTTATTTAGTGCATTTCTGCTGAGGGAGCAGTCAGAAGTTCCTGGGGGAGCCCGGGCAGAATAAAGGCAGCTGAATATGATGATTTAACAGCCATCAGGGATACTCTGAACAGTGATAAACAGGATAAAGGGCTAGTGATTCCTTTTCAGACATTCGGTTGGATGAAGACGCATATCTCTGAAACCGATCAGAAAATAAAGACAACTGGGGGAATCTGAACCCTGACTCAGTATTTGCTGATATTAAGTGATTAGTGTTAAATGTATTGTATTGTATTTGAAACATCTATTTATTTTTGAGAGAGAGCAAGAGACAGCACAAGCAGAGGAGGGACAGAGAGAGAAAGAGAGAGAGAGAGAGAGAATCCCAAGAAGCCTCCTCACTGTCGGTGCAGAGCCCAATGTGGGGCTCGACCTCATGAACCGAGAGATCATGAAGCTGAAATCAGGAGTCAGACGCTTAACCAACTGGGCCACCCAGGCGCCCCCAGTATTAAATTTTAAAGAGATAATAATGGTATTGATGCTTTGTTAAAAAGACGCACATTCACGTATTTATAGGTAAAATGACAGGATGTCTACACTTTGCTTTAAAATAACTCAGTGGCGGGGTGGGGGTGGTTGTGGAGTTGGGTGGACGTACAGATGAAACAAGTGTGGCCTGGCCTTGTGAGGCTGGGGGAGGGGTATGTGGACATTTAGCGGGCTCTTCTCTTTTTGTATATGTTTGAAATTTTCCATAATAAGAAGTTAACGGGGGCGCCTGGCTGGCTCCGTCGGTTGAGCGACTGACTTCGGCTCAGGTCATGATCTCACGGTCTGTGGGTTTGAGCCCCGCCTCGGGCTCTGTGCTGACAGCTCAGAGCCTGGAGCCTGCTTTGGCTTCTGTGACTCCCTCCCTCTCTCTCTGCCCCTCCCCCGTTCACGCTCTGTCTCTCTCTCTCTCAAAAAATAAATAAAAAACGGTAAAAAAATTAAAAAAAGAAGTTAACAAAAAAACGATCTTCCCCCCCGTAAGTACTGCAAGTGCTTTGATAAATCCTTGGCAATTTCCTATGCGTGTGTTTCACACATACACGTTCGGGCAGCCAGGACTGGATTTGTGACCTCGTGGGTAAACCGGCACCGTTCATTTAACTTAGAGTCTTGAGTTTACTCCTCCATCTGTAAAATGGCAATTACGACAACACTTTATTAAGTCAGTGTTGCAAGGGTGAAGTTAATTCGGTGGGTAGAATGCTCAGCTCAGGGCCTAACACAAAACTGGAGCTCAGTGTTTGTTTTCTTCTCAAGACTGGGATATACACTGTTGACTACAACCACAATTCCCGTAATAATGTGTTCTAGAACAGGATCCTGCTGTGATGGAGGCCCCCGTTGGCTGGAGAGGACCTCTCAAGATCCATTCCTTAGTGACTGTGGCCAATCGTCCCAGAAATCTAGGGTCAAGGGACCTTAAACTGACAAGGAAACGGGCCGTACTGCCCACAGTGAAGTTCATTCTGGTCTCAGCTTCGGCCACAAGAGCGACTGTGCTTTCCCAATTGGGAAATACGAAAACCACGGAGGCTGGATTTATTTAAAGTAAATAAGGTTCTGATTGCAGAATGTCCCTGCACCCTCACTATCTAGAAGATTAAGCACATCCTTACAAAGTTAATGACATGTGCTTATTGCAAAGTTAATGGCATAGAACTGTGCCTTCTATTTATCTAGCTCTTTGGGTCTTAAAGAATTCCAGCCAACATTATACACCGTGCAAATTATATCTCTCTCTACGCCCGAAGACATAATGCAGATAACCTGACTTGTTTTCTATCTTCTCTATCTGTAAAATTGTGAAAATAGCCTGAGAAATGAGGACTTGATATTTGGAGAGCATTGCAATGTACTTAAGGTGAAGTGCTTTGGGTGTCTTTAGAAGTAGCTATCGTGATTTTTTTTTTTTTTTTTAATTCATTGCTGCAATTGTTACCTCTTCTCCAGGACACATTCCACCTGTTCACCACTTTTTGAATACACCTCAGAATTCTACCATTAGCAAAACCTACTGTTCTCGATAACACCTCACATTTCTGTGGTGCTCAGCAGTTTCAAAAACACGTCTGCAATTGTTATCTCATTCAGTCCTCACAACGGGGTGGTGACCCAAACAGGGCATGTGCTTTTATTTCCACTTTACAGGCACATTTAACTGACTTTATATGTTGGAAGGTGCCTAGGGGGTCAGGGAGTCTGAGTCCTTTTTACTAGTAAAAAATCTGGATCTCAGAGAGGGTGCAAGTGATCTCCAATTTCACACCGCCCATCAGTGACAGAACAGAACAGTGAGAATCCTTGTGATCCCCAATCTTAGCACGTTGGCCTTTAACCCTGGTGTAACCTCCACCTGGGCAAATGACACGTCCTACCTGGCTCCGAGCTGTCCCGAGTGCCCACAGCTGGCATCCCTCGAGGGAGCTGGTTAGACATGGAGCTTCCTGGACCATATACCATACTGAGTGCATCAGTCTTACAAGTAGGGAGCTCAGAAATCTGCATTTAAGATACACTCAGACGATTATTCTACACTGGGAAGTGCAATTATCGGACTTAAGCTCTGTGGCTCTGATCCCTTGTGATATGATGGTCTTGAGGTGTATGGGCCACCAGCACGAATCGCTCCTTGGGAATTCCTTGGTGTCCCTTGCTGTCTTCCTTACCACATATTGAACTCTCACTGCTCAGTGATGGGTCTGTGATGGTGCCCTTCTCTTCCAGAATTACCATCTGGGCTCTGCTTTGAGCCTAACACTGTGTCAGCGGATGTTAAAGGGCTGGGAGGATAGACTCAGGGTGGCTAAGAGTGGAGGGCGAGCCTCAGTGGGACAAGGGAGAAGGCTCGGCTGCTGGACAGCACCACTGTTTTGGACGTAACGATTTGGGTGTCTGTCGGGGTGATTCATGGTGCCCCTTTGCCCACGCCAATTGTGGGGACATATCTGCAGCTGGGGGCGACTGAGAAGAGCGTGTGTTCCTCCACTAAGGGGACAGAAGTGTGCCAGAGCCCACGGTTAATGGTTTCATACGTTCTCTCTTTTAATCCTAAAAATACCTCTCTGAGGAAAGGCAGTAGATGTAGTTACCCCAACTTGAAAATGTGGAAACTGAAACTGAACTTGCCATATTCTTGTCACTGATCAAATCGTGGGGCTGGGGATCCAAATATCGGGTGGACTTCAAGTGAATGCCCTTCCACCTACACAACATACGTGTGACGGTCATTATTCATGGATTCACTATTTGTGTATGTGCCCACTCGCTAAAGTTTGTAACCAGCAAATCAATACCTGTGGCGCTCTGGTGGTCATTTACAGACATGTACAGAATAACAAAAAATTAAAGTCACCTGATACACACATTCTAGCTAAGGAAACTTCTTTTTTTTTTTTTAAAGTTTTTTTTTAACGTTTATTTATTTTTTTTGAGACAGAGACAGAGCATGAATGGGGTGGGGTCAGGGAGAGAGGGAGACACAGAATCCCAAACAGGCTCCAGGCTCTGAGCTGTGGGCACAGAGCCCAATGGGGGGCTCGAACTCACAGACCGTGAGATCATGACCTGAGCCGAAGTCGGAGGCTCAACCGACTGAGCCACCCAGGCGCCCCCCAAGGAGCCTTCTTGTTTCAGCTCTCACACTGTAAAATAGTGTCCTTTTCACAGTTTATTTAGGGCCACATTCTTGACATTTTCGTGCTCTTTTGGGGGGTGGAGGATGATTGCACAGTTCAAATGGCCCTGTAGCACATTGCCCAAGGGCTGTCTAGTGCCCTTTAATGAAAGAAGGTGTGATGTGCCTGACGGAGAGAACATGGGTTAGATAAGCTTTGCTCGGGCATGAGTGACAGCACTGTTGGCTGAAAGTTCAATGTTAATGAGTCAATAGTGCATACTAAATAAGATGTCTTTCAACAGTAATCCACATAAATACAAGGTTATGTCTCGGTTGGTTGACGAAACTGTGACTAGAGGCGGGCAGGAACCGAACCCTGCGTTTCTACCCGGGGCGATGGTCTGGCACTCGTGAATTCAGCGTTCGCGGTCACTTTCCAGACCAGAACGGCTGCAAGTAGGGGGTCGGCTGTATTTCCTTGCGAGGCCTCCACGAAGCCAAATGCAAACGTGTCCGCCGCGGCCCGGCCGGACTATCAGACGGAGTGTCTCGTGGGGGTAAGCCGGCCTCTTACCTGGCCAGCAGCCTCGGGCTCGTCGGCTCCTTCACTAACTCTCGGCTTCCCCGCTCTCTCCCGCAGAGGGGCACAGCCGAGCCTTTCCTGAGGCTCCACAACCTGTACCCCAGCCCGCGCTGCGCCAGGCAGGCCGCCCTGCCCAGGCTGAGCCGCAGAGTGACCAGCCAGCACTCCTACCCGCTGAATCGCTTCTCCTCCGTGCCCTTGGACCCCATGGAGCGCCCCACCTCGCAGGCGGACCTCGAGCTGGATTACAACCCTCCGCGAGTGCAGCTCAGCGACGAGATGTTCGTCTTCCAGGACGGGCGCTGGGTGAACGAAAACTGCCGCCTGTACAGAGAACTGTACTTCTCTCCGTCGTCCTCTTTCCACCACAAGCTGCACCACAAGCGGCTCGCCAAGGAGTACCTGCTGCAGGAGGAGAACAAGGCGCTGCGCGAGGAGAACAAGGCGCTGCGCGAGGAGAACAGGACCCTCCGCAAGGAGAACAGGCTCCTGCAGGTCTTCTGGGAGGAGCGCAAGGCCACGCTGGGCCGGGAGGAGAGCAGGGCCGCCTCGCCGCTGCTGCACCAGGACAGCGCGGCCCTGGAGGTGGCGAAGGACGCGGCCTTGCAGATGCACCGCCTCCAGGAGGACAGCAGCCTGCAGCTCCTCAGGGAGGAGAACAGGGCCCTGCGACAGCGGCTGGAGCAGAGGAAGGCCTACTGGGGCCCGGCGGAGGAGAAGGCGGGCCCCGGGGAGGAAAGCACGGCGGTCCCCTTGGCCCACGAGGAGCTCCACGGCCCCGGGCTGCTGCCGGACCAGGGCACAGGCCTCTCCTCCGCTTTCGAGGAGTCCAAGGGGCCCTCGCCCCCCCAGGACGACTCCAAGACCCTCCGCGTCCTGCGCCAGATGGTCAGCAACCTGTCCAGGTCTTCCGGGGACGAGGAGAGCAAGGCCGGCCCCGGCCTGGCTGACGGGAGCCAGTCCCTGGAGCTGCTGAGGGAGATGCACCAGGCGCTGCAGGCCCTGCGGGAGGAGAACCAGAACCTGCAGGTCCTCCGCGAGGAGAACCGGCTGCTGCGGGAGGAGAACAGGGCCCTGCACGTGCTGCGCGAGGAGCACCGCGTCTTCCAGGAGGAGAACACGGCCCTGTGGGAGAACAAAACGCTGAAGCTGCAGCAGAAGCTGGTCATCGACACGGTGACCGAGGTCACCGCCCGGATGGAGATGCTCATCGAGGAGCTCTACGCCTTCATGCCGGCCAAGAGCAAGGACCCCAAGAAGCCCAGCAGGGTCTGAGGGCCCCGCCCCCCCCGCAGGAGCCCTGGGCACGTGACACCCGGCCAGACAACGTCTCCTGCCTTCCATTCGTCATCCCCGCCTCCCCCGACCAGGTGGCCCTCGCGGAAGAGCAGCGCTATCGTCATCCTCAACTCAGAGAAGCAATAAAAGCATGGGGAGGCCGGCCGGTTGACATCAGCGTGCCGCTCTGGCTTCTTTTTCTTTCTTTTTCCGGCGGTTTTGGGTTCACAGCAGAAGTGAACAGAAGGTACAGAGAGTTCCTGTATACCCCTGCCCACCCCACCCCATGCACGCCCAGCCCCCTCCCCTGCTTATCAACATCCTCCTCCCGGGAGGGGGATCCTTCCAGCTCATGAACGCGCATTAGCACATCGTTATTGGCCGAAGTTCCTGGTTTAGATTGCGGTTCTCGCTCAGGGTTGTATATTCTGTACGTTTGGACAAATGGGTAATGACATGTATCCATCATTATAGTACCAGAGTATTTTCACTGCCCACCCCCCCCCCCCCCCATCCTCTCTGCTCTGCGCATTCACCCCTCCCTCCGCACTGCAGGCAACCACTGATCTTTTTACTGTCTCCACAGTTTTACCCTTTCCAGATGTCATAGATTGGAAACCCACAACATGTAGCCTTTTCAGGGTGTCTTCTTTTGTTTAGCAAAGTGCGTGTAAGTTTCCTCTATGCCTTTTCATGCCTTGGTAGCTCATTTCCTTTCTGGGCTGAGTAATATCGCCTTGTCTGGAGGGACCACCGTTTATTCATTCACCTTGGACATCTTGGTTGCCTCCACGTTTTGGCAGTCAGGAATCTGTCTTCTTTTGTGGGGGGGGGGGGGGGGGGGGGGGGGGGGGGGGGGGGGGGGG
>NW_024412428.1:24654930-24747786 GCF_014898765.1 Herpailurus yagouaroundi | reverse complement strand
CCCCCCCCCCCCCCCCCCGCCCAAGTTCCGGGTTTTCTTTTTTTTGAGTTTTACTCCCCCCCCCCCCTTTTCCTTCTTTTTTTCTCCTACTCCTGTCCTCTTTCTCCCGTCTGTCTTTATCTCTCGTCACCTTCAATTTCTCAAGTTCTGGCAATGGAGGACTAGGGCCACACCTAGTCCATCGTTCATGCTAGCTAGATTTCTGAGCCTTGAGTAAGGTCCAGAAGGTGAGGGAAAGGCAGTTGCCAATCACTTTTCATCCCTGTGATTCTCAGTCCCTATGAGGCAGCCATTATGGTTTCTTCTACAGCTATAGAAACTGGAGTGCCAAGGATTTTCCAGAGGCTAGCTGGCTACGAAGGGCCAAACTGGGACTTCCGTACAGACCTAATGACTGCAGATCTCAAACTCCTGTTAAATCACATTGTCGAGTGAACCTGGGCTCCAAAAATTACGTTTAAATATGGCTTCCGTGCTTATAGTTCAGATTTGGGAAGTTGTCGAATCTTAACCAAAATAGCATCAGAGATTCCAGATGAGGGAGAACAATGATAGGAGTATTTTCTCTTACCATTCAGTGACGACACATCTATCTATTCTGTACCCAGGGGCAGAGGGGCCTGATGGGCACGCGGGGGCTCAGTGATTCATTCCCAGGTTGCCGCCAAAATCTAACAGGAAGTTGTTGCTAATGGGCCTCTGGCCCTTTGCAGTTTTTTTTCTCCATTTGGTAAACGCATCACGCAAGGCATCGTGATATGCCATACTTTGTTTAGGGCAATGTCATAACCCCAGGGTGTAGGGTTTTTGTTTTTGTTTTTGTTTTTTCCCCTTCATTTATTTGATGAAACCAAATTGATTTCTGCGATTCTGGACAACTGGAAGACAAAAGGCAGACTCTCCCCCACGTTTGTGTTACAAATATTAGCTTGGATTCATCTACACAACAGCAGCTGGGGGCTTCCTTGCAAGCTGAGGGCGCTCAGAGGACTTAATACTATTTAGCAGTGTCCACTTTCTCTGTCAAGCAGAATCTAAATGGGTGAAAAATTAGCAAGACAAACCATAAAATGTCATTTTTATGGAGTGGGGAAGATTTACTTCAAAACAGTGTTTCATTGCATAGTGCGATCCGTCACAGATAAGCTCACATTCCGTGCGAGCTAATTTCTTACAGAACAGTGTGAATTTCATTCTTCAAGGAGCACTTCCTTGAAACATCTCTGCTGCTTTTTCAGCTCTCTGTTGGCCTCAAGTCCCTCACGAATGTATGAGGCTGTTTTCTCTTTGCAGGGAGGATTTTGGCTGCAAGCCTCTGAGGTTTGCCTTTGGAGAGCCGAGCATCCTCCCTCTCCCATTTGGCCCTTGGCCTAGCTAACTGGCACTCTTGGTTGCTGGGGTCAACTGAACCCACCTGCTGAATTGGCTGAATCCCGCCCATAGCCCTGTGTAGTGCCCAATAGAGAGACATCAGGTCGAATAGAGAAGAACATCCACAGCCTAAAACAACTAGCTAGTTCATGGAAACTGTAGTTGCCCAGAATTAATTCAGGGAAGGGATTCCAGTCGGAAAATCACCTAGGCGAGGACAGTGGTTGTGCGCTTACCAGAGAGTGCCAACAAGAGGGACCAGAATCAAAACAACTCGGAAGAAAATCTTGTTGGCTTTGGTAGGCTCAGATTCTGTTCTTGAACTCTTCCCTTTGGTAAGGGCTTTTCGCGAAACGGGGCGACCTCGGTCTTCATGTGGCGAATGCTTGCCGTGGTCCTGTGTGACGCTGGGCAGCCTGGGAAGTGGCTGGCACGAGGCCAAGGTGTCTGATGGAGGAAGGTGGAGACCCTACGCCCTCAATAACCATCAGCTCATTGTCCTTGGAGTTGAACTTTTGATTCATCAGATGGAAAATGGCTCTTACTGAAAGGCCAAGTCATTTTCGGAATATTCTGGATATACCAACAGGAGCTGCTGGAAACCACGTTCTTTCCGGTGAATGGGATTTCGAGCACCCGAGTTGTTGGTAGGGCACAGAATGTTTGTGTTTGGAGCAGCCCGCCCCCTTCCTCATTCACATGCGAGTCTTCTGCAGCCTGAGCTCTTATCAGTTTCTCTGGGTAAATAGTTCTTTCCAAATTCTGTGCCTTCTTTGTTCACTCACACAATGGCCTTTGTAACCAAGAACAAAGTTAGGAACAGGTGACAGATTATTTTTAATGCTGTCAAGACAAGTGGCTGTTTAATTTTTTGACATTTTCTCTCTAGAAGCCTGCTTTTGTTCTGTGCGGATCGGGTGACTCAGAGCTATCAGAAATCCTCATGCCTTGGCAAGACTAACTCCAAATCTTTTTCAGAAACTGGTCCGTCGTCATTTGGGAACACTGTGTGGAACAGAGTAGCATTGCTTGGTTGTCAGTTACTTTTTGTGGCCCTATGATTGGGTTGTCCTGACCTTTTCCCTCATTTCCTTCACTCATTCAATCCATCACCGGGTCCTACTGTTCCTGTCTCCTAAACAGCCCTCGGATCTTTCTACCTTTTTCTGTTCCCGTGAGTGTGACCTTAGTCCTGGCCACCATCATCTTCTGGGTGACTCTGCATTGATTTCCAGACCTTCAAGGTTACTTGCAGCCCTTGTTCCGTGTTGCAGCCAGACTGATTTTCTTAAATGTGTGTATGCTATCCCACTGTTTCCTTATTTAAAATTCATCTCTAGCTTTCCGTGGTCCTGAGGATCAAATAAAACTTTACCCTGGGTCTCTGACTTGAGTGTGGATGCAACTTTATATTCTTCTGGCCTTTTCAATTCAATTACACATCACTGTTTCTCAGGGTCCCCAGTGGGCTCATTCAGAATTCAACATAATTTAACCAAATGGCCTCCTTGTCTCTTGGAGATTACATCCAGAGAGGAGAGATTCCTCCTCCTGGGAAGGGCCGGCAGAGCTCCAGGGAAGATGCACTCGGACCAGTGAGGAAGGGTGGGGACACCTGGGCTGCCACGCGGTTGGTAACGGATCTTCCGTGGTCACGATCAGGCTGTTGGGTGAAGAGCCCGGTAACTTCCCACCTTGCCTTGTCTTTGGTGAAGATCACCTACTCTGAACCGCTCTGCACCCGCGGTGTAGAATTGAGAGCCAGCCTTCTGGGTACATAGCTAAGCTCCACCGCTTACTCTGAGACTTTGGGCAAGCCACTTAACCTCTCCGTGCCATGGTTTCCTCTTCTGGTGAAAGCAAATGGCACCTGCTTAACTCAGTTAGCTGTTGTTGCATCATAAACCCCTTCCAAAACTTAGTGGCCTCTGAACCACTTGTTTAGTTGGGCTGGATTCAGCGGGACAGTTCTGGTCATGGCTGGGCCCGCCCCACCTGTGGTCAGCTGGCAGGTTGTCAGGTGACTCTGCTTCCGGCGGGTGGCCGACGGCTAGCTCTCCTTGACATGGCGTCTCGTCCTCCAGCGAGTTGTCCCAAGCTTCGTCTCATGGCAGAGGCAAGGGTCCGAGAGGGAGAAAGAACAGTACGCAAGGTCTTTGGGAATCTCGGCCGGCACTGGTCTGTCCTTACTTCTACTGACCACACCCCGTGGGCGGAAGCAAATTGTGAGGCCAGTCCAGATTCAGGGGGTGTGAAGGGCACTTCACCTCTTCATGGACATAGGGAAGCCACTGAGTAGGACCATCGATCCACTGGATCTATCCTACTACTTTATAGGTTGTTGTGGGGATTAGGTGAGAAAATATACAGAAAGTGCTTAGCACTGAGACTAGTCTGTGGTCAACACTCAAGAATTTGTATCCACTTTTATCAGAATAATCACTTTTATGCGTATCTTTAAGAAAATGGGTAGAAATTAGAACAATTCACAGAAAACTGCTTCAGCGATTTGTGAGAGTTTTGTAGTTTGTGTAGCTAGAATAATAATAATTATTATATATAATATATATTATATATATTATTATATTATTATTATAATTATTATTATTATTTGTGGTACTAGAAGACTAAAGTCAGCACCTGAGCTTCTCGTTATGCTCTTAGATGCAGATTTTTTGGTGAGGATTGAATACATTAATGCATGAAAAATGATTAACTCCGCATCTGGAATGTAATAACCACTAACTAATGGCAGCTATGATTATTATATGACCGCAACAGGGTCAATGATTTGGACAAAACCTGCCTTTTTCCCAGCCCCACTTTATTGCTAAAACAAATGAAGATTGGTTTAAAATGATTGCCGAGAACTCCGATCTAACAGGTGGTCAAGGTATGGCGCAGTAGAACGGAGCTTTATGATGGAGATTTGTCACTCACGTACCCATAGAACGAGCCCCACACCTTCATTATGCAGCTTCCCTAGATCAATCGTGGCCAGTCTTCAGTCATTCTCTCCCACTTTCTTTCTTTTGCTAATCTTTAAAAGCAAATCCCCAACGTCACATCAATACTTCAGGATGTATCACTGATAGACATTTTGATTCATTTTAAGGAGACCTAACCACCCTATGATTGTCGTATCTATAGCCAAACTAACCCGATTCTTAAATATCACCTAATACCCAGCTCATAATAAAACTTCCCCCATTGTCTGTGTGATTCAAACTAGATCCATATGTTATGTAAGAAACCTAAGTTTGTTTCACAGGAGGAGAATTCTGTGCAGTTCTTGGGGCATCCAGAGTTGGCTAGTGTTATTCGAAGCCCGGCCTGCCGAGGACCCGAAACGCACCTGATGCACACAGAGAAGGTGGACGAATGTGGTTTCCTGAACCTTTTTTGCATCTTCCAGGAAATGTTAATGCCACCATTTGGTGGGTCTAAAGCCACATTGATTTAGAACTATTCAGAAAGGTGCTCCCGAGAGCTGTGATGCGGGATGCCCCAAGATTGCTCACGGGTTAGCTTCATTAACCTCAAGGTCATTGGAAAGAATAGAGACCCACGTTGTTACCTTGACACCTGAGATCTGGGTAAGAATAGAAGCAAGAGACTTGCTCAAGCTGAGGAAGGACCCCCACAGTGTGCTTAGATCCTGCAGATGGCAACTGGCCCCAAGCTATGGAGAACTTAATGTCAGGCTGTCACAGAAAACCAGACTTATTCTTAACATCTTTAAATTGTATCTCTTTAAGGCTGTTGGCTGGGCTAGTCAGAGCTTGGGAAAAGAAGAGAGGATATGCCAAAAACCCTTAGTGAGGGTGTGTCTGCAGTAGAAAAATCTTAAAAACACAAACACGCTAGCTCTATATGTGTGGTGAGATTAATGGGGAAAGATCTTAATCTTTTGGACAAAATAGATTTGTGTATTTATACATTCATTCAACACCTAGGCTAGAAACCAGAGAGCCATGCTGAGTCCAAGCTCTCTCTCTCTTCCTACATGTAATAAATCACCAAATTTGGCCAGTTTTACCTCCTCAAATTTCCTGAACTTGTCTCTTTCTTTTTATCTGTACAACCATCGACCCACTTCCCTTATCAGCTCTTGCCTAATCTATTGTGGTCTAATCCTAGAAAAGTCCGTTTTCCACCCTGCAGTCATAGTGAGCCATTAAAAAAAATTTTTTTAACGTTTATTTTTATTATTGAGAGACACACAGAGCATGAGCAGGGGAGGGGCCGAGAGATGGAGAGACACAGAATCCGAAGCAGGCTCCAGGCCCTGAGCTGTCAGCACAGAGCCCGACGCGGGGCTCGAACTCACAAACCGCGAGATCATGACCTGAGCAGAAGTCGGACGCTTAACCGGCGGAGCCACCCAGGTGCCCCCAGAGTGCGCCATTTAAAACGCTACTTGGACTCTGTTATCACTCTCCTTTAAAGCTTTGAATGGCTCCTTATTTCTTTCTGTGGACCTTCCACACCACAAATGCTGGACTGGATTATGGGTGTGCAGAAATAGTGATCCCTTTAGCTCAAAGGGTGGCCCAGTTGGGAACAGCCTCATTTATTTCCTCCCATATTCCACTCAGGTATGATTTACTATGTGTGCCACCATGGGAAGAGGCTTAGGGAATGAAATCCAAGCTGCTCAGACCTCTCTCCTCTCACTGGCTCCCCCTCCTGTGACTCCCGGCCCTGTGCGGGAGCAGTATGGAGCTGTCTTCAGCCTTCTAGAGGTCATTCTTTGCTCACGCAGGTCTCTGCATCTGGAACGTGTTTTGACCCCTTTTGTATCTTGTAATTCTTATTCATCCTCCAAGTCTCAATTCAAGAATCATTTGCTTCAGGAAGTGTCCCTAACCTTTAAGCCTAGGCCAAGGGTCCCTCTTTTGTGTCTTCCCTGTTCCTAACCCATGGGCTATTCTCCTACCAGATCAACTCACCATATTACCAAGACATAGTTTGATTTTGTGTCTGTCCCTCCTTCCAATCTTACGGTTCCTTGAGAACAAGGTTAATCATCGAGAAATTCCTACTGCCCAGTACAGGGCCTGGCACACAGTAGGTGCTCAGTAGATAAAAAACACAAGGGATCGTGTGGAGGACAGCCGTGATACCCCTCGGCTGGCAGTTTAGCTCTAAACCCAATGTTTTCATGCCCTTTGCTAATGGGGTCTGATTTAAACTGTCCACCGGCACTGGATCATGAGGTCCAAAAATATCAGGAGACTGAAGCCAACATCATTGAAAACATATAGTGGAACACTTCTCTCCCAGCAGTCATACTGTTTTTAACAGCAGCAGATGAGAAGAAACATGGCATTCCAAGCAGGGAGACAGAAAAGTGAGAATCGCTGCATTAGAAACGAAACCTTCCGACATTGACGTGGCCTGTGGTTTGTATCACCACCTTCGCAGCCCCGAGGATTGAGTGTTATTTTAGTTGTTAGAGTTTGTAGGCTATTGCCTGGTAGAAAATAATCATTTCCAAGATGAGATAGACGTAAAGAGACTGGTACCAAATCAAAATTGGAGAGGGATGCTATCGTTTGTAGTGAGCGGAAGTTGGTAAAAATCTCCCATCTTGATCTTGCAAACGCACACACGCACCCTTAAGTTTGGGGGGGGGGACGTGCTCCCTTTAGAGCTCAGATTTGTGGGAGCCCAACAGGGGCAGAGATGTTCACTCAAGACTCTGTGTTTAGAGGTTGCCAAGACAGCGATGCCCTCCTTTGGCAACCATTAGGACAGCATGGTTAGGTCGCAATGGTCTGTCTGCTTCACTGATCATCCTTGGTGGAACGATGGTCAGGGAGGGAGGAGTGATGCTTCCGAATATTTGAGTAAGAAGGAAGACAGAGAAGTCGCAGCAGTGATTTTGATAACGGGCCCTCTCGGTAGGAAAGAGTTAGCTTTGACTTGACGCGTGTTGCGTTCTGTGGGAAGGTGAGTCAGAGAGCTTGTCTGTATCCCATCTGCTACGTACAACAGAGCCTGACGGTGTTAGCAAGGGAAGACGTGATCATCACAGCCTACCTCATTTGTCTGATTTCCGGGGCTCTAGGGGTTTGCTAACGTTCAAAGTAGCGAGATTTTCTTCCCCATTAACAAATTTCAGGATCCAAGAACTGAAACGCTACAATACACTGAAAAACAAAACAGAACACCCAAGTCTGTCTTAAACTGAGCAAGTGGAGGTGGCACTATGAAAAAATGATAGGAGGGAAAACATGACCCCAAATCTCATTCGAACCCTAAATCTTACCCCATGTTACCAAAGTTCTGCCTTCTCCATGACGATACCTGATAAAGACTGCCCAGTAACCGTGACTGACATCTTTCAATATGGGACAGTTTTGATGATATGTGTATGCATAGCTGTATGAAGTTATCATTCATCATAAAGGGCTAGAGTATAGCTAGCTACAGTGCCTTTATATAAAATAGCACATTGTCGATGCCCCCATAGGTAGCATATGCACATAATTTTTATATGTGTATATATAATTTCAAGAGAAATGAAAAAAAAAATCTTAAAAAGATCCAAAACAGAAGAGGAACTCATTGAAACATGTGTCATGGGTGAGAAAGGTGTGCTAATGAGGCATAAGCCAAAGGGCTATTCCATAATTTACCAAATGTTTTCTAAACACCTAAAACTGTGTTCCAGATTCTGTTACAGACACTGGGGGTGGTCGCTGAGGTTCAGGGCAGACATGGAGTTTACATTCTAGTAGGGGAGACAAACAGTAAACAAGTAATCCTATCAGCAAGATGATCTAAATGCTATGAAGAAATAGGAAATCAGCTGTTGGACTAGAATATGTGTGTGGTAGTTTCAGGCAGGATTGTCAGGAGAGGCCTCTGTGAGATTTCTGAAATGTTCAGTTCCCTAGCTCTATTCCCCTATTATTTAAAATTTATGTATGTGTGTATTTATTTGTTTAGAGCATGGGGGAGGGGCAGAGAAAGAGGGAGAGACAGAATCTGAGCCATCAGCACAGAGCCTGATGCAGGGCTCAATCCCATGAACTGTGAGATCATGACCTGAACTGAGATCAAAGGTTGGGTGCTTAACCACCTGAGCCACCCAGGCACCCCAATTCCCCTGTTGTTATAAAGGACCCTCAACAATGCGATGGGAAGGGGTGGGGGAGGGAGAACATTCTGTAGTCTCAGTCTTCTGGTAAGCCTGTGGCTTTGACCATCACAAGGGCTCCTTAGATTTCATTCACTTAGGTAGGATCGGATGGCTACAGGGGGCTGGATTTGGCTGTTTCCCTTCCCCAAGGTGGGGTGGGCTCTGATGAAACCTCCAGCAGGTTAGGCTCTGGTGAGATGATTTTTCTTGAGGCCTTGTTAAAAAGAAGAATAGGGTGCTCTGATGTCTTTCAAAATGGCTACTGTTTCCCCTCCCACTGTAGAAAGCATGAGGAGTTGGGGCGCCTGGGTGGCGCAGTCGGTTAAGCGTCCGACTTCAGCCAGGTCACGATCTCGCGGTCTGTGAGTTCGAGCCCCGCGTCAGGCTCTGGGCTGATGGCTCAGAGCCTGGAGCCTGTTTCCGATTCTGTGTCTCCCTCTCTCTCTGCCCCTCCCCCGTTCATGCTCTGTCTCTCTCTGTCCCAAAAATAAATAAACGTTGAAAAAAAAAAATTAAAAAAAAAAAAAAAAAGAAAGCATGAGGAGAATTTTCTCTGATTGTTAATGTGAGAATCTGGCAGAACTCCTCCAGATAAAATCCCCCAAAATGTGAGAGTCCTCCATGACCAGATCCGTCTCAGAGTTGTCCACATGAGCATATAGTAATTCCTCAATTACAGTCCCAATTTTCCTACCCTAGCACTGGACTGGTTCTCATGGAAGTTTCTGCCCCAGTAAGTTGTTGTTCTCTGTATCTTCCTTTCTGTCTCTCCAGTTTTGGGGGTGACCCCAATTCTTAACTGATCTAAGAAGAGTCGCTGATTTCCAGTTTTTAAAGACTTTTTCTTGTGAGGATGGAAGGGAACAATAACTTTTGAGGGCCTCTTTGAGATAGCTGAGATGAATGAAGGGAAAGAACTGCCATGTCAGGGGTTGGGGGAAAGACTTTTCCAGGCAGGGAGTAGCATGTTCAAAGGCCCTGAGGTAGGAGCAGACTGATGTTGGAGGCCAGAGTGGGTGAGGCAGAAGGTGAGAGGCCATGGGTTCAAGACAGGCAGGGTCTAGATCGTGGAAGGGCTGGAAGGCCACGGCGGTGGGTGGGGGTGGGGGCTCCTGGGGGAAGACAGGAAGGTTTTACATTTCAAATGGAACTAACTTATTTACCTTGGAGATAAAGACAAAATTAAATGGTGTGATCCTGATAACTTTCCACATACTATAGAGGTAGAGAATTTACAGTAGAAATTCCCCACATGTCATTGTGGTTTTTGTATGTGTCTCTTAGCACACTACCATGTGACTGAACAAGCACGCTAGAAGACGACCCTTATTTGCTGATGGGTATCGCTCATTCCCTAGAGCAGCTTGTGTGAAGCCTGGGTAAAATCTAATTTGTGAGGGAGATGAAGCATATTCCCTGCTAGGCCTTATCTGCAAGGGCGACTGGGCCCAAGTTCTAGGAGGGTGGAAGGTGTCTCATCCTGCCTCCTCCAGATGGCACACTGTGGCCATAGAAGATTGGTTATGAACCCACATTATGGGTCATCCAAACAACGACATTGTTGCCCTCGGAACAAACCGCCCTGTTGTGTGAGTGAGGGAGACAGAGGGAGATGGAGCTGTGGGCTAAACATGGGGCCCACTCACAGTTTGCACCTGCCTTTGGTCTCTAGAAGTCAGATCTTGGAGTCCACAGAAATCATCGTTACGGTAACTTGGTTGTCCCGCAGGTAGAGGATGTTTTCCTAACCTTGACGAGGTAGTCCTAGGAAAGTTGAATACATTAAAAAATCTGGGTTTGTACAAAGAAGTGGACCAGCAATTGCCAGGTAAATTTGATTTGCGCAAAGTTCACGTGCAGATTTTCACAAAAGCACCTCCCTTCCTGCGCCTTCTCGCTCCCCAAGTTCGCTTCTCTCTGCGCCACGTACCTGCTGAATTCTGTGGTTCACGTTGTGCAGATTGTTGTGTTAATCCTCCAGTCAGTTTTCTAGGTGTGTAGGATGGTTTAGTGTTGGTCTGGCTGTATTTCACGGACGCGAGACGCACAAAAAACGTCCATGCTGTTCCGCCATCTTGGCTTCTCCCCCAAGTGCGGATTTTCAGATGAGAGAACTGTTTTTCCTCACAGAGCAGTTTTCTTGTTCTTTCTGAATTATTTGAAAATGGTCCCGGTGATGCATTTTACTCCTCTGTTTGTATCCCGCAGACCTGATTTAGCTTTAACCGTTTTGAGTGACAAGACCTCCACCATCTACCTATAGAAATCATTCTGCGGACTAATTTTAGTTCTCGCAGTCACGTATTTGTCTATCATTCCTTTTCTCATTTTAATTCCATGATTTCTTTATTCCATCGCATGCCTTTGTTATGTTAAACCCTCCTGTAATATTTTAGGAAACTATGATGTTCTCTCTTAAGCACGTCCAGGTGCTAGAGGTGCTATTGCTCTGAGTTTTCCTCATGAGCCGCCATGCCAATTTGGGGTCTCATGAGTGTAGGCATTTGTTCTCCCTGTTCTCCCCAAGGTAGACACGTGGAGCTGGTGGGGAAGCAAGCCACAGAGAGTGCCTGGCTGCCACCTGACAGACAGTCAGCTTTCCATGGTCATGACTAGACTAGAATCCTCCCTGGCTTCTTTCCATGACTAGATCCATGACTAGAATCCTCCCTGGCTTCTTTCAGCTTCTGGTGGCTCTAGGCCTTTCTTGGCTTCTGGCTACACCGCTCCATTCTCTGCCTCCATCTTTACACAGCTTCTCCTCTGCATTTGTGTCTTCTGTTTCTTGTAAGGACACTTAACATTGGATTTAGGGGCCATTTGGGTAATCCAGGATGATCTCATTCTGAGATCCTAACTTAATTATATCCACAAAGACCCTTTTATCCAAATAAGGTCACCTCCACAATTTCTGGGGGTTACGCATGGACATAACTTTTGGGGAGCTGTCACTGACCACACTGCAGGAGTCCTGACTCTTCCAACTTGCTGTCTAGGGCCTGAAATTGTCACCATTTAGAAACACAACTGAAATTTGAGCCCTAGACCTCTAGCAGGCCCCTACTGAAAAGTAAAATAAAGTGTCTCTGAGAAAGGTCACTTGCACATTTAGTGTCCATTAGTACAGGACAGAGAGCAGGATCCTGGGGGAAGGGGACAGATGAGGCCAATATTAGGAAAGCACTAAGAGCCAAAGATGGTCTGGTACACGGGGCATTATTGGGCAAAGGACTGGGTTGTGTTCAGTTGACGACCTTGTGCCCAAGCAGACTGAACCCACGAAAGACCACCCCCACAGGAAGGCAAAGGCAGAGTTTGACCATTCCTAGTTTTTCATCATATTTATGCTAGCCTCACCTGCCTGGACTGACCATCTGGCCAGGGAAACTGACCACCTTCCTGCTCTCCTCTGTTGGGTCCTGAATCATCCCACAGTGAGTAGAAGCCTGCAGGCGAATTGAATTGGGCTTTAAAGCATGAACAAGATGTCAATAGCCATTTATCCGGTCATGAAACACAGGTCCGTAAGTTGAGGGTCCTATGCCCAATGAATGGAAGAGTCTAGAGACTCCTAACCACATTCGGTTATCTCTAATGGTCTCAGTGAATTTTAGGAATGGGTTTCATGTATACAAACCTTTCTTTCAGAATTGGACTTTCGTTAGACAAACAGTTGACATCACAAAATCCAACACAAGCTTACACTGCTTGCTCCCCAGGGGGTATGGCTTTGACCTCTCTCTTTCAACTACAGCTTACAAGCCTGTTTTATAGCGGATAGAGGAATGAAAGAACAAATAAATAATTTAAACCAACCTTCCCTTTCAGGATTTTATGTGTTTTCCCAACGTAAGAACCCAGGTTAGCAAACACAGCCCCTGAGGAATGGAAGTCTCATTTAAGCCTCTTCTTACTGATTAGTGGGAACCTCAGGTCTACTAAGAGAATTGTCCATGCAGTTTGATCCACGAGACTACGTAGAACATAGTGGGTAAGTTGTGTTCTGGAGTCAGAGAGACCAAGTTCACATTCTGGTTATTGCATTTAATTCACCGGGGGGATCTGGGGGCTAATAACTTCTGTACGACCCGGTTTTCTCATCTGTAGAAGGGGAGGGGAATAATAGTCGCTCTCTCTTCAGGCTGTCGAGAGAATTAAAACACAGCAAACTTGGAGAGTTTGAGGTTTCAGGACGTGTTCATTGTTATGACTTCTCTCAGAATCAATGCTTTTCACAGAGAGTTGGTCAAGATCAGATTGGTTGGAAAGAAGGACTTATATGGTCAATGCACAGCCCTCCGGGCTGGGGCGGGCATAAGGAGGTAACAGTTCTTTATTAAGGATCCAGTTTTGCCAACCTGGCTCTCTGCCCGAACACTTACTCCCTGCACCCCTCCAGGCTCTGAACCTGTCTTGCCTCTGATCTGCTCTCCATGGAGACCAGCTTTATGTGCACAGGTATTACAATGAAATTCATTATTAGAAAGATTTCCTTCAGGCTCCCCAAGCACATTGTGTGGCAAGTTGGTAATTATGTACGTTGTTGAGAGTGCCAGGCGTTACAAAAATAGAAATGCTGTAAACTTTTTAGAAGCGAGGGTTAGTGTGGAGATTACCCATGACTGTAATGGTTTCCAAATGCAAATTGAACATCTTTCTTTTGATCCCAAACAATGGCAAGAAGCTAACATGGACCTTTGATCCCATGATGGTGTCTAGAGAAATTATGAGGTCTCCAGGATGGGATAATAGATCCTCATCAAGACTTCTAGCTTTAGGAGATTGTTTAATCTCTATTCTCAGGGGCTGCAGCTTTGAGGCAGCTGTGACTGAAAGGTCCCAAGTGCTATTGAAAACAGCTCATCAGTTCAGAACAAAGCTGATTATGTAAATTGTGCATTAAGATGCAGCTCCAATTTAATTTTACTCTGTAAATAAATATCACATTAACATCCATCTGTTGAAAGTCAGGTAAGACATACTCTAAGACTATATGGCTAGAGTCCCAGCGAATGCTCCATAAATACTGAACGGGGAGGGGGGGAGGGATCAGGACATACAAAAATTCACTATGTAGAACTTTAATTTGTTTTCTTTAAACTGGAAGCCAGCTATAAAAATCAATTTAGAGCAAGAAGAGGCTCTGATTGGCCAAGAAAGACACTGAATCTATTTCTGGTCTTGCTCTTTTGAGGGCACAGGAAAGCTTTCTCCTATTGCTGTCACAGAGATCAATAATAATTATGGCTCACCAATTCCCTCCCAAAATAAAAACATTTCAGCTGATGAGACGCAAACACTAAATTAGCACCAGCTCTTTTTGGTGCAGGGCAATTTACCCAGCCAGAAATGCCACTTGTGAGAGTTATCGTTGCTGAACGGGCGCAGCTGGCCTCTTCGAGTCCGGTGGGGTGGAAAATCCCACCCACCCTCGGGAGGGAACCGGAACCGGAACCAGAACTGGTAGTGGGGTTGCGGGGAGGGAGGCAGGCTGCCTTCAGAGGGCTGCTGTCTTCCGGTAGTTCAGGCCGATAACTACCCATGGCCCCGGAGCCCTAGGAATAGCTTCTGATGCTTCGACAGTAGCCTGCTAATATCAGGGGCTCCCAGCGGCGTGTTTGGTTGTTATTTACCAAGATTTTGGTGAAGATGGATTGCCGATCAGCTGCCATGAGGTAAGAGCCTGTTGCATTTTGGGGGCTGCTGCTTGGTAGTGGTGATGGTGTGGGAGGAGGCAAGGGGTGGGATTAGCAGGAGGTTGGGGACAGTCCAGGGATGACCCATCATGGGTTACAAGTTGTAATCTCTAATGTACTGTTTTCTAAACTGTTGGTCACTTTTCTTATAAAAATGACCATTTTGCGGGGCGCCTGGGTGGCGCAGTCGGTTAAGCGTCCGACTTCAGCCAGGTCACGATCTCGCGGTCCGTGGGTTCGGGCCCCGCGTCGGGCTCTGGGCTGATGGCTCAGAGCCTGGAGCCTGTTTCCGATTCTGTGTCTCCCTCTCTCTCTGCCCCTCCCCCGTTCATGCTCTGCCTCTCTCTGTCCCAAAAATAAATAAACGTTGGGAAAAAAAATTAAATAAATAAATAAATAAAAATGACCATTTTGCGTGGCTATGGGCGTCTCTGAAGGGTGTGAAGCAGAGGCCCTTCAACCAAGGCTACTAGGCCCAAGGTCACTGGCATATCTAGCGCTGTGTACATACTTAGAACCTCTGAGCAGGAAAGTTTCAGAAAGGTGCCCCTTCTTCCAAGCCCATGAAGCCCGGAGTCAAGGCCCAGATTCAGGAGAAGAACGTACATCTCGCCCATCCCTATCTCTCTAAAATGTGCCCCCTTCCCCCTAAATGTGAAGCCTGGGCATCTGCCCCACCTTTTGTACCACAAGGATGGGACCAAGGCTAGCTCCTCCCCTTTTCTTCTTACCGTCTCCAAGGCGGGCATGATCTTGGAGCTAAGCAGCCATCTTGTAACCATGAGGCACCAACACTTTATCTGCTTAGGAAGGTGAAGCGAAAGAAGAGTGGAGCCTGGGTTCTTAATGACATTGTTAAATTGCTACGCTAGCACTGGACTAACTACTAGTCCAGTTCTTGGACTAGTACATTCTAGCACATTCTTCTAGTGAATGTTCTTGTTCTATGAGAAAGATAAATCCCTGTTTTAAACCACTGTTAATTAAATGTTCTGTTATAGCCAAAATACCCGTAATGGATGAAGGGAATGGGGGAGCTAGCACATAGGTGAATGGTAGAGGAGTCTGGATTTCTGATTCTTGGCAAATTCATCTTCAGAGATGCCACTCACACTTCCTTTACAAGGGGACTTACCATACCCCTTCCTCAGTGTTTGTCGAAGACCAACCAAATGGCTACGTCCACCCTTGTATTGTGCCCTTTTGCAGAATTCCATTCAGCTCTTGATCCCAGGGTTATTTTTTTTTTTTTCTGCACTGTCACTATGAGTCTTGGATTAATTAAGGATGCAGACCGAATGAGGCATTATGGTGACTGTCAGCCCTAGAAGTAAAATATCCCAAGTGGTTCCATGGGCAGGAGTGAGATGAAAACCTGGGAACTACATAGCCAGGCTAGAAATTCCGGCATCAACTATTTCTGCAAGCCATGTTCCTTATGGGACCTGTGGTCTGAAGTGTCACTGAGGCAAAAAGAACACATCCTGGCTTCTTCTCTTCCACAGAAATAAGCACACGTGTGCACATGCGCAAGAATGATTATAGGCAAGGTCATGATACAAGGAGCATTTATTCCTCTATGCTCCCTTCCTACTATATGTCTTGTTTCCACCTTCACCCAGACTGGCTCCGGGTTGGTATCAGTTAGAATCATGCTGTGATAACGAACAAACCCAATCTCAGTTGCGTAGACTAGTAAGAGGTCTTTTCTTGATTACTCCGCCATGGCCTGTGAGGATAGCTGGAGGGCCCTCTTCACATCATTGTCATTCTTACCCGTGGCTATCAGACGTAGCCTTATCTGGCACATTCTCAACTGCTGTAGCAGGGGGAAAAAAATCTCTAGGGCAGCAACATCCGATAGAAATATAATACAAGCCACATGTGTAAGTTCAGACTTATAAGTAGCCACGTTAAAAAGGCAAAATGAAGGTGATTAAGGTGAAGTTAGTTTTAATAATGAATTTTATTTAACCCAACATTATAATTTCAGCATGTAATTAATATAAGATATATTAATGCATTTTTATATATACTTTTTTTTTTTTTTTTTTTTGGATACCATCTTTTCTAATCCAGTGTGAGTGTTTTACACTTAAAGCACACTCAGTTTGGACCAGCCACATTTCAAGTGCTCAGTGACCACATGTTGGGATTGGCCGCCATATTGGGTGGCCCAGCTCTGCAGTTTCCTAGCAACAATTACATGCTCGATCTAGAAGGGACTAATGCATATCTCTTCTGCTTACAACTCCTTGGATAAAAGTGGTCAAGTGGCTGTATCCAACCACAGGGAACCAGCAAGGACAATCCTTCCTTGTGCCTTAACATGGAAAGGTGGGACTATTTGATAAAAGGCAGTTATGTCCACAAAGCCCTCCTTACTGCCCTTGACTAGGACAGCCCACCGGCTGGTGCCTCCTCTGGTATGAAAGTCTTCGGGGCCAGCTTTCTATTTTGACTTGACTCCATTCCTTGCTTGGCCAAAGAATTGGAGGCAGATATGCTAAATATTGCAGTATATGACTCAGAAGTTGTGCCATATTAATTTTTAGAAACAGAAACTCGTGGGGCATCTGGGTGACCCAGTCAGTTGCATGTCCAACTTTGGCTCAGGTCATGATCTTGCAGTTCGTGAGTTCGAGCCCCGCGTCGGGCTCTGTGCTGACAGCTCAGAGCCTGGAGCGTGCTTCGGATTCTGTGTCTTGCTTGCTCTCTGTCTCTGCCTCTCAAAAAGAAATAAACATTAAAAAAGAAAGAAAGAAAGAAAGAAACAGTTCTTGGAAGCATGAGGTAAAATACTAACAAATTAAGATAACTGGGAAGGCCAGAGACTGAGGTGATTCAGGAAGTGAAAGAAGACATTCACGGAGCAGAAGAATTTTTTGTTCATCCTTTACATTTGCCAATGTCTTTAGCTTCCTTTCTGGCTGCCTTGTTGCTGGAGTCCCTGAGCCCCCCCATCCCCCACCTCCCAGAACACCACAGCTAGGAGGCCAGGAGCAGGATCACTGACTGTCCGTTACGCTCTATAGAACACAACAGGATATTGGTGATTAATTTTTATACTGGAAGCTCTTGGAGGTCCGGGCCACAACTTATTTTTTTTCTTGAATCTCGGGTATTGCCTGGTTTATAGCAGATGTTCAGTAAATATCTGAACGAATGAGTTTTATATTAACTTTCACAAAACCGTTTCCTACACTGTTTATATTGGTAACGGGTGGCCCTGTGACTGAGCGTCAGAACTGACCTGTGTGCCAGCTGTGTGGCTGCTAACAAAGAGCACCGAGTAGTCCTTGACCTGCCTCTTGGTTAGAATTCTTGTAAAATAACCCATGTGAAAATAAATCCATGTAAAATGACCCATGATGTGTGGACTTACATTGTTTTAAAATGTACCCTTTGTTGTTATTTGGGTATGGTGAGGCCAGCAAATCAGGAGGCGACTGCCATGGAAAAGGTAGCTTATTACTCACAGTTCCCAAGAGGCGGGGTGGCCAGCTAGGCCGTGTAGGGTCACGTGCGGGACCAGTGACAGTCGGGAGCCAGAGGGAGTGAAGGGAAAAGGTAGGCGAGCGTCTTTAGTGTGGTTTCTGCAGGAAATGCAAAGCAAGACGGGGCAAACAGGCTTAGGATTGGCTAGTTTGACTGATTTCAGTGAGTTCTGGGCTGATTTCAGTGAGTTCTTAGTTGTCCGGGGTGATTGGGACGGGGACATGATTCGGTATGTGAGAGTCTGTTAGAGGACGTGGTGACAGTATGGGTTTTGGATTGGCTGGTCTGCATATACAAGGCACGCTGGCAAGCAAACATTTCCAACCTCTGAGAATTGGCTAGCTGGGGGAGGGACAGTCTCTTCAAGGTCAGCAAGCCCGCAGATACCAAAGCAACACAAACACAGAAAATAAAAAGGCATTATTAATACCCACACAAATGGCCCTACTGAGTTCAAAGGTGCCGTTTCATTCCCTTAGGGCCTAACAGAGAACTGCAGCTTACATGCCCTTTACTTGTGCGTGTTCAAAGGTGGGTTTTAGCACTTGTCTGGGGGTTTGAAGGGCAAAAACGTAAGGGCAGACGTTAGAGACCTGAGGTGTATTTGTGGTCCTAAGCGGACTCCCTGGCATCCCAGGAGGGCCCTTGGAGAAGAAGTTTCTGAATTTTTGGATTAAAAACAGCAGAGCTGTGTATACCCAAAAGGGATAAATGTTACTTGATAGAAATTGTACCTCCATCAATATGGCTTAAAAATATGTAGGTAAGGGGCCCTGGGGTGGCTCAGTTGGTTGAGCGTCTGACTTCGGCTCAGGCCATGGTCTTGTGGTTCGTGAGTTCGAGCCCCACATCAGGCTTGCTGCTGTCAGCATGGAGCCCGCTTTGGGTCCTCTGTACCCCTCTCTCTCTGCCCCTCCCCAGCTCGCACTTTCTCTCTCAAAAATAAATAAACGTTGAAAAAATATGGGTAGACAGAACTGTCCTAAATTTTCCGGAGAGGTAATGAGGGTTCATTCATTTTCTTCCTTTTTCATTCTAACCCAGAGAACAGACTCACAGTTGGGTGAGAGATTACAGCTGGCGGAGTTGAGTGGGACGGAGGATGCGGGGATGATTGTCTGCCAGAACTTTCCGGCATGGATCAGGCTGCCGGTGCTGCACATTTAGAGTGCCGTACGATGGGTCCCTAGCACCTCGGAGAGCAATTGGAGGGCTAGCAAGGGAAGATTGATGTTCTTGAAGTGTGCGGTGTTTGCGAGCACACTGAGCTCTGGGAGTTTCTCCAAAGCGTGTTAGATGCTTTGGTGCCAGATTCTTGGAAAGTCAAGCGGGACTGAGTGTTGCCTGAAAAATGTCGACGCCTCCTTTGGTGTGCCTTGAGCTTCCGTGTTCTGCTTAAACCCATGGCCATTTGCTAGACTGGGGCACTGAGTCCAATCAGGAGTTAAAAGGGGTCTCTATTGCAGAAGGTCTGGAAGTCTCAGTATGTCCCGTAGAATTGGGGACCTTGAATGCTGGGCGGCACGGAGAGCATCTTAAAATGGTGGTGTCTAGGGCCAAGGATGATAGCCATTTAGAGCCAACAGCCAGTAGCTAGTGCTGGCTTTGTGAATCATCGAGCACCCAGACAGATGCATGTGTGCAGCTGGTGGTGACGCTGTGCTTTACAGTGAGGTCCCGCCAAGGCATTGTCATCGGCCTGATTACAGCAAAAATCCTAGCCTGTTCTTGGGGGCTGGAAAAACATAGACTTCAAATCTGTACTTTCATTTAAAAATATTTTCTATGGTCAGGAAGAAGCTGTTATGTGCTTACTCAGATTTACCCGGCTAATAAAAAAAGATACTGATTGATAGCTGGAAAAATGGATTAATGCTAATACTAACAGAGGAATGGATAATGTTAGTAGCTGATACTTAAGATGCATCAGGCATTGGTCCATGTTACTCACACTGATTTGTTAATTCCTTACAACAACCCTATGAGATAGATAGTATATTATCTCCTCTTCCCAGATGAGAACAACAGAGATTAAGCAATTTGCCTCTAGGTCATGCAGCTAGTAAACGATGGAGCTGGGACTGGAACCCATGTGGTCTAGCCCAAGTTCATGCTCACAGCCCCAGCACCATGTTAAGGTGGGGAGCACAGGGGCGAGGCCAGCACTCTCCTTGCCTTAGCTCGTTACTCACTTTTTGGACCATATTGATGTCGGTTGAGCATTTCTACTGGGAGTTGTGGCACATATCTGGTGCTACAAGTCATACCTTCTGGAATCATGAGAGGGTCATTAACCTCAAATAGGCTTCCACGGGGCTTTTGGATCTTCCTATCACAGCTCTAGAAATAGAGGTCTAATGGAGTGCCAAAAATCTTAGCAATCGTAATTTTTAGCAACCTGGAATTTGGAATTTATCTTTCTACAATTTCAAAGCTCCCAGTTTCCTTGCTTGTTCCTGGTTCAAAAGCTTGGTTGCTGAATCAGTTACGATAGGCTAGAGTGTGCTTTGTAAAAACCATAATATATTAAATAATGTAACATTTTAGAACAGACGTTTTTCACGCATGATGCCTGCCCGTAGGTCACATTACACGCCTATCCCAGGTTACCAAGTGGTCTCTACTCATCAAAGTCATTGAAAGACCCAGGATGAGAGAGGAGCCACCATCTCAAAGTTGGCAGTGGCTATGCCATAGGAAAGAATGCCCTGGAAGGTGCGTAAGACCTGCAATTAAAGGTCCTGCCTGGAAGAAACACATAATTGGGGGGCCCAACCTGGTCTCATGGCCTCACTCAACCACAGGAGACCTGGAAGTACAATCCTTACATGTGCCCAAAGAGGGGCGAACAACCCATAGTTGGCAAACAGCATTCATGACTTCCACATGGTGCAGCCGGAACAACTATGAGCAAGAGGATTTTGGAAAGCTCCCAAGGTACTAAACAGAATCTGCGGAGATCTTGGTAGCACAGCAAACAGGGATCAGTGCCTGAGTCTGACTTAAATGCATTAGATTAGAAAGCACTCAATTTAGCTGGTGGTTTTCCTAATTTCAGCGACTGCTCCCTCCAGTTTTCTCTGCTTCCCTCTTTTTTTCTCCCCCCATCCACCTGCCAGTTCCTAGGATTGTAACAGTGATGCTGTTGTCAGTGATGCTGGGATGAGACAAGGTTTCAGGGCAGCTTTTAGTCATCGTGATTTAAAAGGTCGAATGAAACTGTGATTACAAACAGTAAAGAATAAGAATAGATTTGTAAACATTTTATGTACCGTCCACTGATTTTGTGTTCGCAGCGGGGGGTGGGGGCTCTGTGGGACTCCATCCCTACCTGTCATGCAATAGAATCATTTCATTCTGTCTGTGCTGTTTCTGGTATGTGCAAGATGCAGCTTTTTACCACGTGGGGACCCGCCATCAAACGTGACTCTGGATTGACCTAGAGCAGAGGAGGTATGAGACCTGTCACTATTTCTCAGTGTGACTGATTACGGGGAAATGGCTGAACTGCAAACATGGTTGATCTTGGTGTGTTTCCCACCAGGAAACAGGAAAGGGAATGGATTTTGAAGTCCTACAGACCTAGGTTCAGATTTTAGCGGCACCGCTTATTAGCCTATGATCTTGGGCAGATCTGTTTCCTCATCCATTGTAAACTATCAAAACTCAGAGTCAACAACTGCTTACAAAGTTTGTCTCTTTAGACAGGCATGAAATAGGAAAGCACTAGGCTGCCGTGACCTTGTCTCTGATGCTGACATGTTAGGAACCGTAGGAGGATTATTATGGCAATGAACCCACCAGGCTCTTCTTGGGCCCAGTACGTGAAGCCCAGAAGACACATGTTTACGTGAACTTGCCACCTGCTCCCCTTCAAAGAACCATAGTTAACTATTTCAGTGTGTGTTTCACATTGAGGCGATCAGTAAGTAGAGATTTTTCACACGGTAAAAAGACCTTTCAAGGAGAGAGATGGCGTGGGGTGGGGTGGGAGCTGATATTGTCACGTTATTGACTGTAAGTAGCCTGATTGTTAAAATTACACCATCCAAGTACATCAAAAGCCAGAAGGGAGAGAGTCCAACCGAAGTGGTTCTTTTTACTCCTTCATCACTGAAGAGAAGAATGCGTCAGTGCTGGGTGAATATACTCCGTTGTGTTTTCCGGAAAATAGATTTAAACTGTATTTCTTGTTTCTTGTTTCATTAGAGTGAGAGATCTGACAACGATAGGTGGTCGGGATAGAAACTCATAAGTTCTGAGCAAACCAGTCAATCGCCAAGAATCACAGATTTTTACTAAAACAAAGGCCCCTTTGCCCTCTGTTGACTGTCCTCTTCCCAAGTCTAATCCTGAGTGGCTTGCCAGTTTTCCTGCCCATTCCCGTCGTGGCTGCAGTGATGGGTCACTAGAGCCCAGGACCACCTGACCGAAAATAACTCACTGAACCCAAATCCTTAGGGATGTGGCCCAGGACTCTTAATTTTTACAAGTTCCCAAAACACTGACATTTGAAAACCATTGATGGAACGTCCACATGTGAAATGATTCCTAAACTCCATTATCAGTGAGGAGAAGCCTCACACCTTTTAAGGATTATGAAAACTGGAGGAGGAATGTTCCAGAGCCTAACTGTCGGCAGGGAACTTCCTGAAACCCAAGCAGTTATCTGCTTCTCCCCATTTTCTACTCACATCCCCAGGAAATGGGCTCAGTAAGAGACTGTTTGCTGGGGATTTTCCTACTTTTATTTTACATTATTGATATTCTTGTGACATTTCACAGATTGCTCCTTAAGTTTTCACGGCTTCTGTCTTGCCCTTTTGACTATAGATGGCTCTCTTGGCTGTGTTGTGTGTTCCCCTTTGTGTTCCCTTCTGTGCCCGGCGCATCATCTGTGCTCTATAGATATCTATAAATTCATTGATTTGGGCGCAGCTCAGGTGTCACTTCAGCTGGGGGGTTAAAGATACCCTGAAGGGAACGTCTGCATCTGAGTCTCCTGCTGCATCCCTCACGTGCTTGGAACAGAGCTACTACATGGCGGGTGCCCAGCAAATGCACACTGATTGATTGACCTTGGACTTGCCATCTTATTTTGACCAATGCCTGCATATCTTTAGGAAAATCGGCTCCTGTTAGCAGTCACCTGTGACCATCCAGGCGTCACTCCAGAAATGGCTGCTTCTCAGACAGCTACTCCGGAAGTTAATGCTAACACCCTCCAACTGCCTACCTGACATCCCCTCCTGGCTGTCTAGTGGACATCTCTAACATCATACACCCGAAACCGAACCCCTCGTCCTCTCTCCGTTCTGCTCCATTCCCAATCTTCACCGTCTTGGGCAATGGCAACCCCATGCTTCCAGATGCTCAGGTCCAAACCTTTGGAGTCACCTTTCATGCTGCTCTTCCTCTTACGTCCCATATCCCATCTGCAGTAAATGCTGCTCTATCTTCAAGATACGTTGAGGATCTGACTGCATCGCAGCACCTGCACTGTTACCTCCCTGGTCTCAGCCCCCATCATCTGTCCCCGTCGGTTCTGTAATGGTCCCCTTGGTCCCATCCTCATCTCCCCCTGGTTTACTCTCAATATAGCTTCCAGGGTATACATTTAAATCCTCTGGAAAGTTAAGTTAGATAGTGTGATTCTGCTGCTACAGACCCTACAATTCCTTCTCCCATTTCTCCTAGAATAAAATCCAAATCCATAGTACGGGCCCTTCCATATCTCCATGGCCTCGTTTGTAATCACATCTTGCTCAGTCTGCTTCAGTGGCACTGCTGTTTGGCAATCCTGCCAGGCACCCCCGCCCCTCACCAGGAGGTGGCTGTTCTCTCTTAATGTGCCCCGTGGAGAACTCCCCCGTTTCATTCACATCTTCGCTCAGATGCCATCTTCACAGTGATTCTGTCCCTCACCACTCAGTTTAAAACTTCACCATCCCGGGGCGCCTGGGTGGCGCAGTCGGTTAAGCGTCCGACTTCAGCCAGGTCACAATCTCGCGGTCCGTGAGTTCCAGCCCCGCGTCAGGCTCTGGGCTGATGGCTCGGAGCCTGGAGCCTGTTTCCGATTCTGTGTCTTCCTCTCTCTCTGCCCCTCCCCTGTTCATGCTCTGTCTCTCTCTGTCCCAAAAAAAAAAAATAAACGTTGAAAAAAAAATTAAAAAAAAAAATAAATAAATAAAACTTCACCATCCCGTCAGCACACGTAATCTTCTAACCCGGCCCTAATTTTCCCATTGCATTTACCACATTTCCACACAATGTACACATTACTTGATTATTGTGCTTGTTGGTCATATATTTTCCCAACCAGCGTGAAACCTGGGCGGGGCTTTTGTCTGTTTTGTTCCCCAATGTTTCCCTAGTGCCTAGACTATCTAGTAAATTGTTAAGCAGGAAGGAAGGAGGGAAGGGAGGACTAAAGGGAGGGAAGGGGGGAAAGAGGAAGGAAGGAAGGACGGACGGACTCCATTTTGTTGGAAGACCTCAATCTGAAAAACTACAGTGGTGAAGGCAAAATCAACGTAAATCCACATTGAACGGAGAGAAGAGCACCACATTTTTGAGAACTAGCAGAGGAGGCATTTCTCACATGTCAGTTGTTTCTGATTGAACTCTGAGTGGTCTGCAGCACCTGCTCGGATTGATTAAATGGCTCCCTGTCTAATCAACTCTCCATCAGTTATTATCTGTGCTCTCACTGTCGGCCATATTGAATGGTGAATGGCTTCCTCTGGCTCTTTGTCAGGCTTCCAAAGCTATGGGGTTCGTGAAGTAAGGTTCTGAGGAGGGTGGAAGAAGTCCCCAGGCTAAACAGAGGTTGAGAGCATCTCCCTGGGGGGCAGTCAGAGGTCCCCACTGTAAGTGCCCTTTGGGAACCAAGGCTTTTGTGAGGACACTGGCTTCTGTGAGCCTGAAGCGGAAGCTTCATCCCATTGCATTTGATCTAGGAGCTGCTGCCGCCTGTGGGGAGGAGGCGGATCCAAGAAAGGTGTGGATATGTCAAAAGCCATTTCTGCTCATTAGCAATACCCTCTGTTAGCATTCAACAGCAGCACTGGTGTTAATGGGTCTTGTCAGTTCCAGGATTCCTTACGAATACGAATACGGTCCTGGGGACACTCCCACAGGTGGGGTGGAGGTGAGCTCACCCTACTGCTATCTTCCAGCCACTCAGCAACTCACCCGAGTAAACCTGTGTTTGTATTGGTTGAGGTCCTCATGGGTTGAGTTATCAAAAGGCTTCCGTGTGGGTCCCCAAGGCCAGGACCGCATATGAGGGTGGTTCATCTGGGTGAGAGTGGCGATTTTAAAATGTGGTCACAAGTTCTTTGACCCGTCTTGCGTTGAGAGGTTGGGGTCAACGTCCTTCAGTCCGGGTGGGTTCTGTGATTACGACGTACCAACAGAGAAAGGTGAAGTGATGCTACATGACTTCCAAAGTTAGGTCATTAAATGTCATGCCGCCTCCACCTTTTTTTTGTGGAAACACTCGCTCTTGGAGCCCCAATCCACCATGTAAAGAGTCTGACCGTGCTGAGGCTGTCGCGCTGGAGAGGCCACAGGTAGAGACTCCAATTGACAGTCCCAGCTGAGCAGTCTCATTCTTACCCCTTCCTGACCCACACACGAGATCCGTGAGTAAAGAAGCTGCTTCAAGATTGGATTCTGCAGGCATCGTGGAGCAGCTGTGCCCTCTCCCTATAGACCCCTCGAGCACAATCAGATAGGTGCTGTTTTGTGCCACTAAATTTTGGGGTCGTTCTGCAGCCATACCTAATCCGAACAGCAGCATATGGGGAAGATACCAGTTTTGGAAATCAGTTACCGGTGAGTTCGAATGTCGGCTCCTACTTGGCCAGTTCTGTGACATTGGACGGGGTCTGATGCAGCTTTCGAGTGGGGAGAATATCACCCGTGTTTCAGGTTGCTGTAAGGGTTAAATGAGGTAATACATGTGCAAGGCTTATCAGGCAGTAGGCATTTGAAAAAAATCTTAGCTTCCCTTTTCTTCCCTTCCCTCCCACCTTAGGAAAAAGAAAACAATCTCCTGGCTGTGTCCGCATTGGAAGTGTGAGTAGGCCAATGCATCCCGTGGTCCCAGGGTGGGCACTCTGTGTTAGAGCTTTCAGCTCGCTTGTCCCAGGGTCTCACCCGTTTGCCCCAGCTCCGTTAAGCAGGGCCTGGTCTCCACGAGCTTAGAGCTTAGCACAGGGTCTGGGTCAAAATAGTTGCTCCAGAAGTGTTGTTCAATAAATAATGTGTTAAGAAGTGTATGCAAGCAGAAATCTGAACCTGTAGGTATGGCTTCATAGTGGCTAGGGGTGTACGAAGAGTTATAGTTCTAAGAATTGAACCTGATTTTTAAAAGCCAGCTGTCAAAGAGATCCACACTCTGGCACTTAACTGCCAAGGGTCAGATCCTGGCTCTGTTCCTTATTGGCTGTGTGACCTTAGGCTAGTTACATACCCTCTCTGTTTCTCCGTCTACAAAAGGGGAGACAAGGGATGGTACCTACTTAAGTGGTTTGTTGTAACAAGCAAACACTGTGCGTAAAGCACCTATAACAGCACCTAGCTCATGGTCACCTTATCGTGTTTCTCAAAGTAAGGTGCATAGGACCAGGAACATCCATATCACCTATGGACTTGTTAGTGTTGCAAGAATCTCGGGCCACACCCTGGACAAATCTGATCAGAATTTGTGTTTTAACAAGATCCACAGGTGATTCATACGCCCGTTAAAACTCGAGAACTGCTAGGGCACCTGGGCGCCGCAGTGGGTTGAGTGGCTCTTGATTTCAGCTCAGGTCCTGGTCTCACAGTTTGGTTTCTCATGGATCTTCTGAGATCTCACGGATCTCGCAGGGATTGAGCCCTGTGTGTGAGACCACGCCGACAGCACGGAGCCTGCTTGGGATTCTCTCTGTCTTTCTCCCCATCTCTCTCTCTCTCTCTCTCTCTCTCTCTCTCTGTCAAAATAAATAAGACATATAAGCGTTAAGAAAAATAAAACTTGGGAACCACTGCTCTAATAAGCTCAGGTAGCATTATGATGTAAAGGAGAACTGTCCTGCATTTGGGAAAACGTCTCTCTAAAAATTTTGTGCGGCCCCAACAGGCAGGGTTTTACAAAATGGGGTGGCCTGGGGATTAGGCCAAAGGAGGGGCCGTGCCAAGGGCCACCATGCACCCGTCCAGCAGCGTCCTCCTCCTCTCCTCCTGCCACTCTGCTTCAACCTTCAGCGTTTCTTCTTTCTTGCCCGTAGGCAAGTGCACGCCTTGCCAGGCGTCTCGTGCTTTATTCCTGGGCCTGATCATTCCCTGTGGTTCCACTGTGGTTCACTGTCCGGGGCTTAGTCCAGGTCAAGGGACACGGTGTCATCTGCGGTGTCCCATGCCATGGAAATTGGCTTTCCATTTGTCAGAGGCCTCCTCTTGTGTTACACGGGTAAGTGCCCCTGTAATTTTGCCTCAAACTAAGAACACGTTAGAAAAACGTATGCCTTTGTGCAAAGCCTTAGCTTCCCAGTTAACCCCTCTGCCGCTCTTATGCAAAAATAACCGTTGTGGCCTATTTGTGGCCCGGTTCTTTTAGTAATATATACCTCTGTGACTGCGTGCATCACTGCGGAGACGGCTCTTCAGAAACGGTTTTCGGAATAAAGATAATCATTACTTTTAAAATTACTGCAGTCTGACTTCTCATTAAAATTTCATTAATGCCTTTCCCGGGTGTATTAAATCGGACACTTTTAAAAGCATATCACTCTATCACATTTCCATTAATATTGCCCACCATTTTAATAGCCCTGGAATGCGTTAATACCTCTGTGCGCTTAACGCAAGAAAAGCAATGTAGAATGACCGAACTAGAGTCAACATCCTTACACAGTGTTCGGCCCAACCCTGTCTCACTCCCGCACCTGTGTAGAACCACCTCGATAGAACTCAGCAATCAAAGTAGCAGTTCTAGGAAGATGTCAGTTAGGAAATCGGTGGATTCTGCACTAGGGGTCCTTGGGCCCCTGCGTTGTCATTTGAGCGCTAAGGGCCCCCCAGGGCTGGGAATGCAGGTTTTCAGTGGTGTGCCGGCAACAGATGGGTCTACGGCAGGCAGGCTGCGGCCACGACACAGCTCTCCGGACTCCGTGCCCGGGTTGGGGGGCATCTTCCCCTCCTGCTTTGAGGTACTCCAACCCTCCCCCCCCCCCCCCACCTCCTCTGCCTCACACAGCCGTAGCCTCTCCGATCACGCCGCAGACGCCAGATATGAAATGGCTCGGAACAAAAAGGGAGGAAAAAGCCATCGCCTCACCGAGGCGCCCGTGTCCATGCCGCCTCCTGCTGTGGTTTAATGATTCAGTTGTGGGCGAGGAAAGCGGCATGCCTTTATGTCCCCAAAGGGAGTCACTCGAATTTGCAAAGCCTCCATCCCAGCCTGCAGGAGCCCAAAGGTTTTCTGGACCAAATGATCTCTCCCAGTACAGATGTTATTGTTTTAATATAATGAAAAATGCAGTGACATCAGGGCTGACAATAGCCCCCATCATTCATCCTTTCAAGCCATACAAGCGTATTTAGTGAACGGATGGAGTAATCAGGGAGCACAAGGCAGGCTGATCTGTTATTCAGGTTATTACGGAATCGGCAATGTTTACTTTCTTATTATAGTTTTCCAATTAGCGGGAGAGCAATAGCAGTAGCCCAGCTTGGGGTCTCCAGGGAGATGCCTGAAATTTCATGTGCAACTTAAAGGGAATAGAAGAAGTTATCAGGGCTGCGACTGGGGCTAATCTTTGCTTTTCACGGAGGGATTAGGTGGAGGGCTGCGGATTTGCAGTTTTAATCAGAGGAACTGCTGGAACTTTCATCACGGCCTCTGAAGGATGCCCGTGGCTCCTTCCACCTCTGATGGAGCGGGTCACTGGATCCTTTGTGTGCAAGAATTATCAGGGCTTTTTGGAATTGGCAGCTGTGTGGTCAGCTGTTTCGGGCTCGACTCCTGGGTGCTCCCCTGTCCGTTGGCCATGCGTGCGGTTGAGGACGCCATACTTAGATGGGCATTTCTCCTGTTCTGCCCCCTCCCCCCCTTCGCCAGTGCCCATGGCCTTTCCTGGAATGCTCTCCTCCCTTCTCTCGGGCCAGCACACCCCTGAGGACAGCATTCTGCGTACATGTCCTTCCTCTTAAGGCTCTACTTGTCTGTAAATAGGCCCTTCCTCCTTAAAAATATATATTATGCAGGGGCGCCTGGGTGGCTCAGTCGGTTGAGTGACCGACTCCGGCTCAGGTCATGATCTCACAGCTGTGAGTTTGAGCCCCGCATCGGGCTCTGTGCTGACCGCTCAGAGCCTGGAGCCTGCTTCGGATTCTGTGTCTCCTCTTTTTCTGCCCCTCCCCCACTCATGCTCTCTCTGTCTCAGAAATAAATAAGTATTAAAAAAAATTTAAAAAAATACATACCAAAAATCTAATTCTAAGAGCAGCTCGTTTTAGAAACTGTTGATAATAGGGGCGCCTGGGTGGCGCAGTCGGTTAAGCGTCCGACTTCAGCCGGGTCATGATCTCGCGGTCCATGAGTTCGAACCCCGCGTCAGGCTCTGGGCTGATGGCTCAGAGCCTGGAGGCTGTTTCCGATTCTGTGTCTCCCTCTCTCTCTGCCCCTCCCCCGTTCATGCTCTGTCTCTCTCTGTCCCAAAAATAAATAAAAACGTTGAAAAAAAATTAAAAAAAAAAAAAAAGAAACTGTTGATAATAAAGAATATAACGTAAAGTAACATCTAATCCCACTGCCCTGAAAGGTAATCATTTTTAGCTTCTTAGTGATGATTTTTATGGTTACACACTCAGTTACTTTTGTCACTTGACGGTGTGTCGTGAGCGTTTTCTCATGCCAGTGACAATTTTTCTAACAGTGTCATTTTATTTTATTTTATTTTTTTTTTTTTTTTAAATTTTTTTTTCAACGTTTATTTATTTTTGGGACAGAGAGAGACAGAGCATGAACGGGGGAGGGGCAGAGAGAGAGGGAGACACAGAATCGGAAACAGGCTCCAGGCTCCGAGCCATCAGCCCAGAGCCCGACGTGGGGCTCGAACTCACGGACCGTGAGATCGTGACCTGGCTGAAGTCGGACGCTTAACCGACTGCGCCACCCAGGCGCCCCGCTAACAGTGTCATTTTAAATGACAGAATAGTAGTTTATTTAAAGAGGTATCTTGTGTTCAAAAACAGCTCCTATGTTTTTGGCCATTTAAGTGGTTTCTAAAATTTCTGTCATGTAAACTGTGCCGTGATGAATGTGTCTGTGCACATCTGTTATTATTGCCTTAAGATATGTTCCTAGAAGTGAGATTGCCGAATTAAAGCGTATATGCCGGCTTGAAGGGTTTGACCAATACTGACATTTTATTCGCCGTAAATATCGTTCCAACTTCTTTTGGCCCAGCAAGCAAGTATATTGTTAACGACTGCTTCCTTGTTTGACGGGGGTCGGGGGGGTAAACGTGTAAGTTCCCACAGGGTGGGAAGCACATCTCCTTACTTTGTCCCTATACCAAATACGGGGGACGAAGTCTCTTATCCATGGCCAGCTCACCAAGGCTGGATCAGGTGAGAAGCTCACACTCAGGGTTGTGCCGAGTACAGGGTCAGATCTGGTCTTTATTTACAATTCTGGATTTGTTGGCCCCATCTTTTAAAAAATATTGCCAGAAAACATTTATTTTCATCCTTGACTTGGGGGCCCCTTCTTCAATCTTACACCTGAAGTGAATGCCTCGCTGTCCTCACCCTACCCCTGGCCCTGTGCCAGCTTCTCTAACCCACTGCGGCCTGCCCTGAGGGGCCTGGCCCGTGTGGCACGTGTCCCATCCCTTGTTGATGCAGGCGATCGAAATGATGGCTCTGAGGTTGAGGTCACCCTTTGCCCCACGTGTTGTTTCCCTGGGGGCGGCTGAGGCTTGAGGAGGAGGAATAACAGATTCAGGGCCAGAGAACGGGGTGGGGGCGGGGCCGGGCCAGTGCTTCCCCGTCCAGGGCTTTCCAGGAGCAGAGGTTTAATTCTGGCCAGGAGGTTCAGCAGCCGCCCTATAATCCTCCCTTCGTCCGCCCACTTTCTACATCCCAAGCGTTTCCTGCCTCACGGTCTTAACAATTTAATGGTCATCATAATAGACTCTGTTATCATGTCTTTACTGTTTGCCCAAGAGAACGCAGCCGGGAGGAGATGGAATCCTCATGTAAGCTCTCGCCACCCGGCCAAGGCAACGCGCTTACGAGCTGTGGCTCAGCGTCCAGCCCTACTGCTTTCAAAGTCTAGTTTGGCCGTTTTCAAACTGGGCGACTGGACAAAATCCTTAAGCCTCCCTACGTAAGCCTCAGTTTCTTCAGCTGTGATGTGGGACTAACAGGGATGGCCGTTTTGTAGGTAATGCGTTGCTACCCGGTGCTTTGTACGAGTAAAGTGGAAAGCCCGGTGCTCAGCGCGCAGTCAGTGATGCTTTAGCGTTAGCGTGGCAGAGGACCAGAAGCTGTTCTCTGCTGCTTCTATGGCACTAGAAGCTCCCGGGCTTTCTGGGCTTAGGGTCATACGGAGTATTGACTCTTCTTCCCAGCCTGCACGAGGCAATGAGCTCACCGAGGCCCAGCCCTACAGAGGATCATAGGCTGAGCCCGTGTCGAAGGGGGTCTTAGAGATCATCTCATCCTTTATTACACAGTGTGTGGCCTGACGTCCAGCAGCATGGCTGTCCCTGAGGCCTTGTCAGGAGCACAGAATCTGAGACTCCACCCAGCCCTGTGGAGTCGAGCCTGAATTTTTCCAAGACTCCGCAGGTGATTCCCAGGTACCCTAAGGTTTGAGAGCGCTGATCTGGTCTAATTCTCAACTCCGCCTCTCCTTCCTCAGGTCTCCCCCTCTTCCATCTAGCCTGTCGTGCCCCTGCCGGCTCAGAGTGTTAGTAGTGGGGACTGTTCCTCCCTCTCCTTTCTCTCTGGCACCCCCCTCCCGCCATGGGGCAGAGAAATAGGACAACTTGATTCCTCTCATGCTTGCAAAGTCCCTCTCCTTCTACTCTCGGCTCTCCAGATGCTCCTGCTTTGCCTCACGTTCTGGATGTCCCCAGTCCGTCAGGCTTGACTGTGACTTATAGAGGCATGGTGACAGCGTGTGTAGAGCCACCGTTACCAGATTCTGTGGTGACTGCCGCATTCCCAAACCTGCGTGAGTAGGGAGCATGGCCCTGATAGGCCCTGGAGGGAGTTATTGTCAGCATGGGTGGTGCGTCTGGGGGTAAGCACGGACAGGGAGCACAGTGAGCCAAAGAGCTAGGATAGTTGAGTGACAACACAATTGCACCGGTGTCACACCTGCCAATCCTCCAATCTGCTGACCGGGACCCAGTGTCAGAAAGGCCAGGCGGTGACTCACGGGGAATTAGCTTTTCCGAGTTTGCAAAAGTTGCGTGGCTCTTTGCTCTCTGTATTTCTCGGGACTTGCCTTTTGGCAAGCTAGCCTTCACATTCAGCTTTGTCAAAAGTAGCAAAAGGACACTTATTGAGCTCCTACTATACGTTGGGCCTCGTGCAGGGGTTGAGGAAGTGGTGGTCCTTGCCTTGCTGTTAAGACATGGAGACGGAGACATTTGTGAATAACTGGAATCCAAGAGCAGCTGGCTGGAGCTATGATACAGACGCAGAACTGACAGGAGAGGAGTCCGGCATGGGGGAGGGGCAGACACCCTGACTGTCGAGCCAAAGGCCATCGGTCTTACTTCCTCCCAGCTACAGTCACCCTAACTTCGTGACCCCCCTTCTTGGGGGACCATGGGCTTCAAGGGAATTGGGTCTTATGTAACTTTGACAACCGACACAGATTAACGAAGAGCAGAAGGATTTTATCTTTTTCAAAAGCATCATTGTTGGAAGCGATCACATCCCTCTGATACGCGTTTATGTCTTCTTAAAATGTGTCTCCTTCCACTGTAATAATGTGAGGCCCTTGACAAGAGAGATTCTGCCGCCTTGTTCAGGGCTCTCTTCCAGCACTTGGGGAACAGTGTCAGGCAGTGGTAGACATTCACATGAAATGTACAGACCCACCCAGGCAGGCAGCTCGTTTGGATTCAACAAATAGTGATTGACTTTTCTCTCGTGTGCCAGACCCTGTGTTGGGCCCCAGGGACGCTATGAACAGACACAGATCTGGGAGGAGACATAAAACAAGGTACTGCGAGCGTGATGAGTATCATGCAGCAGAGGGATTTAAAGCAGGGCGGGCCTTGCGTTAAAGCGGGGGTGTCAAGAAAGAACGCCCCCTCCCCGAGGCCCGGGAAGGAGAGTTACCCAGATAAAGGTGGGTGGTGAGTGGGAGGGAGAGCATTCCAGGCAGAGGCAGTAGCACGAGGACCCTGAAGAGCGAGGGTGCCACACACGTCCTGGGAGAACAGAGTGCAGGAAGGTGGGTGAATGAGGCTGATGAGAAAGCGGGATCTGAGCAGGACAGAGCTGACAGACAGAAGCGACAGTAGGCTGGGGGAGCGCCCAGGCCAGGATTCAGACCGGGGTTGGGGGGCCGTGGAGGCCCACAAAGGGGGCAATGGCGGTGTGTGTGCGGGGCACTGCCGAGGCGCCTGCGTCATTCCTGGTGACAGCTGACTGTGGCGAGCATTTTCCCCAGGGACACCCAGGTCCCTGACCTCCCTGCTGACTGAGTTCTGTGGATCCCACTCTTAGCCCGACAAACATTGGCAGTAGAGTCACCCCGACTCTGACAGGACCCCTGGGAGCGACCACGAGGGCAGAAATGGGGGTGGGGGTGGGGTGGCTATGGAGCAGAGCTCTGGAAATCGACATGGCGTTACAACATGGCCTCTTAGGAAGGTGATACGTTTATTCTTCCTTGTTTTACTGACGTGCGCTTTTAATTTCTGTTAAAATAACAGAATGGAAATGTCTGCAGCCTCTCCTGGGGGAACTCTAAGCCCTGAATTTAGCTCCATTAATAAGGCTATCAAGACTTCCCTTCCCTTGGGCTCACCCAACTGGTCTTTTCCCAGAACTATTTTGAGCTTAGCAGGATTTGCTGTTTCAACTCAAATCAGCAAGCATTTCTTGAGCAGGCACTGTGTCAAAGTGCTCGGCACTGAGGGGGATCCAGAGGTAAATGGAACAGTCCTGGCTCAGAGCACACACACATTAGGGGAGAGGTACATAAACAGCTAAACTATGGTACAAGGAGGGATGAACTGGGCCCTTGAATGGCGTTTGAATAAAGCATTCAAGGAGTAGGGGATCTGGGGGGTGACTGAAGCTTGCAGGCTTCATAGGAGAGAGAGGGAGTTCAAGGGTAGGAAACAGCATAGAGCAAAGGGCTAGAGGAGTAAACTCATCTCATGTGCTGATGCGTAGGATATGTGATGGACACGTGGAAGACAAGCTTGAAAGATAGCAGGAACCCACTTGCGATGGCTTTACGTGCCACACTCAAGCGTGAGAATTGCCTCTCACAACGGTGGGGAGCCATTAAAGACCCTGAAGGAGGAGAGGGACACGGCCTGATGTGTGCTGTATAAAGATCATCTTCCTGGCGGTGCAAAGGACAGATTGGAGAGACAAGCAGTCGGACACACAGGGAGTGGAGTAGGGAAGGGACGATAATTTTAGTATCCAGGTAAGAACTTGGAAAGAAGTGGTGGGCCTGGAAAGGAAACCTTAAGCACAAGCTCTAAGGGAGCGGTATTTTTCAGCCCCGTCTGAATTGAAGTTCATAAATAATATAACCAACCTACTGTCATAACTTCAGAAATTATCAGACACTAAGTACAATATAAAGGAGAAACAGCAAGAAAGTGCTTTACAGTCAAAGAACGTGCATTTCAATATGAACTGGTCAGATATTTTCACCCGTACTAAGACCTCTGTGAAGGCGCCACCTGAAAATAGAACGTGACATAGTGTGTGGAGCATCTTACGTGGCGGTCTGAGTACCTTGAGCGATACCGCCATTTGTGATGTCATTTTCTGAAAGGTGGGATGAGACGTGGGGAACCAGTGGTATAGGGGAAGGATCAAGGGGATGCCGGGTGGACTGGAGAAGCCAGCTGAGGAAAAGGGAAGGGTTTAAGATGCCCCTGCAGCTTCTAGTCCAGGTAACTGAGAGGAGAGTGTGGCCTTCCCCAAGGCAGGGAACTGAAGGAGGAGGCGAGGTTTGTTAGGGGTGCCCCCTGGCAGGCAGAGGCTTCAGGTCCGTGTCGACCTGGGTAAACTGAGTTTCAGGCGCCTAGCGGAGCTCTCCGTGTAGCGTTTAGGAATTTCCTGGAAGTCCACGGCATCAAACGTGGGGGAGAGTTTGGGGGACGACGAAGTCTGGAAAGCGGCTACTGTATCTGGCAGTAGCTTGTGACTTGAGAAAGGCGGTAGGTAGCTTGTGATTTGAGAAAGCTGAGGCGGTGGTTGTGAGGGATGAAGCTGAAACACGGAAAGGAAGACCCTGGAAGTGAATGGAGTAGAAGCAGCAGACTTGAAGAGTCTGGACTGTTGGAAGGAGGGGGAGTGGGAGATGCGTGTGCACGCAGGCTGTGTGTGTGCGTGCACGCACGGGCACACGCACAGAGAAACGGATGGGGAGAGAGAGCCAGGGATAGAGGAGAGTGAGGTACGATGCATTTGGCTTGAGTTCTACCTAGAGCTCAAGAATTATAGCAACAAAACTGGTTGGATTAATAAAAGCGCTATCCAGGTTTTGTTTGGTTTTGTTTTGTTAAAGAAATTTACAGGGCATGTAGCCCAGTGTTCCTGGTACGCATCGTGGCCACTTTAATATTTCAGTCAAATCTAGGAGTTGGTTGGCCTTCCAGTAAAATGGAGGCAAGCTCATTAAAGGATTCAGTGGCAATCTAATTCTTGTTTTCTAACAACCAGGCCAAAGGATCTGGTGGCAGAGGAGGCCTCTCTTGGGCTAAGGCTCCTAGAGGAGGCAGTGGGCAGATTGCAAATATCGTGTCTCCATTTGGATATGGACAAAGAAAAATGTTGTTTTTTTAAAAAAAAGGTCCATCACAGGAGACCCATGTGGGGGTGAGCCCTGAGATTCAAATACTTACAGGCTCCCATTCTGAGCTCAGTCACGGGCAGCGTAGCCCCTCAGTCCCTCCCTTGGGCCCACTGTGGAGAAATTCATCTAATTCCATTTTCCATCTCTGACCTGCAGGGCTTATTACATCACCTTTCCTCCATTCACCCAGTTGTCTCGTACAACTGAGTCAAGCTGACATTTTGGTAGGAAACTCCAGGATGGGGTGAGTCTCAAATTTGGTATCTTTTCCCCAACATGGTTTTCATTGATTCTGAGAGTTACTCTTTTACAATTCCCAGGCAGGGACTGAGACGTTCTTCTTGGCAAGCAGGTGTGTGTGTGGGTTGGGGGTGGGGGAGGGGGGGCGGTGGGGGTGGGTAGTGGTGGGGAACACTCTCTTTGTACCAAGATGGCTTAGATTTCTTCCCAGCTTCCTCTCCTGCAACAGCTCAGGAAGCATAAATGGGTTGGGGGATGGGCCGTGTGTCGAATGGAAACGTTTTGTAATTTCAAAGCAACCAAACAAAATAGGTCCTTCAGAATGGTTTTATTTTCTGTGGCGACATAGTCGTGGGCACAAAAATCTCCTCGTCTTCTTTAACCTGCGTCCGCAGCCTTTTGCATTACCTAGTCAATAGCAGAAAATAGGATTTCTCACCTACAGATGGTGAAGAGAGAAGAGGCTAGCCTGAACGTTAGGTAGAAATTACTTGTCAAGTTTGATCAATTCAGAGAAAATCCAAATCCCCTTTGAAAAGGCACCGTTGATGTTCCAAGATTAGTGGGCATGTCCTTATAGATCTATTGTTTGGCTAAATTGTCTGCATATGCAGCGTGTTTGCTAAATGAATGATACATTTGCATCTAAATGGTCCATAAATAATTTCGTTCTGCTCCAGACAGGATAATAAACAAGCCCCCTCCCCACCGTTGGACTGGTGAGTTGCCTGTGAGTGTGGACTCCTCTCTTACTGCTTTGCGCTATCATTTGACAAGGCACCGGGGAAGGAGTGCACCAATCTATTAACGAGCACCAATCTCCATTATGAGCTGGGGTCTGAGTGAGCCGGCAGCAAAATCCTTCATAATGTGCAGCTTTTGGCCTCCAGCTTCATGGGCAAAAATTTTTAAAAAGAAATCAGAAATCAGAGCCGCTGCCACTGTAGAAATTCTGCTTTGCACATTGGGGACGGTGTGAGGCATTAATTACCATCTGCAAGCTGCTTTTTACGAGAGCATTAAGCACCTATGCCTCCTATCCAACACGCCGGTATTTACAGCACACATGCGGATGTGGGGCCCGAGATCTACATTCGAGTTGGTACTCGGAGCATTTTAGCTACTAAGTGGACACGGCCAGGTGTTAAGGTCGTGCTGAGCTCTCCCTCCGTGTCCAAGCTGATGAGTTCCAGCTCTTAATTTGGGAGACAGGGAGCTTACGATGGCATTGACAGTTGCCAGTTTCCAGCTGCCATTATGTCATGCCTGTTATGTCAAAACCGTGACTTTTTATGGCCTCCTTTCATGAGATTTGTGATGTTCCGTTCTTTTAAAGGCTCCAAGGGGATGGGATACCTTGATTTAAGAAAGCTCAATATATTAAACCTAGCTTCACGCGAAAGAAATACAGAAGCACAGTTATTCACTTTGCAAAAGGATTCACAATGGGATTCTTTCAGTAATAAATATTATATGCGGCACTTAGAATGTGATTTCGTTCATTGTTTCAGGAATGGGTCTGTTGGCAAAATGCAGCCTACTTAAAGGATTTTGGTGCTTTTTACTTCAGATTATTAACCCTCTGTTCCCCAGACCCCACCGGCATTGGGAACAATCTAGAGCTCAGGTGGCATTTCCAGGGGTAGCCGCTTCTCATCACCACTTTTGTTCCTGGAGCTGTGTTGTGCTTTACCACAACTCCACGGAAGCTTAAGTGGACTTGCTTAGGGCAGATGGCAGTCCCCTTTCAGTTTGCCCTCTTGACCAAATCTAAGACTGAAACGCTAAGTAACACCTGTACTTTGCAGTTTCCCTGGCATTTAGGGCTCTTCATCTAATTTAGGGACTTGATCTTTAGGCAAGCGTGGTGGGTGGGACATCTGGCTTTTGTAGGTTAAGAGAAATCATTTTCCCTCTACCCTTAGGAGTTCTTATCTGAGACCCATAGAATAAGAGATGAACAAGAAGAAAAGTTTATTAATAGGTACACCTCCTGTGTACCTGGGACACTCGGGAGAAATGAGTAAGCTGAAGAAGGACTTGAGAATTCAGGATTAAATACCATCTTAATGGGAGTGGGGGAAAGGAGGGATTTAGGCCTCTCCGGGGAGAGTAACTGATTTTTCAGAAAGGTGAAGGAGCCATTAGAAAAACAGGAGGGAGGGATAGTTTGTGACAAAGTTTGTCTGAGTGTGATGTTGCCTTGAAGTCTCCTCTCCATGGTCAAAGTCAGTCTGCCCCCCTTGATGACATTCTGGGGGGGGGGCATTTATGACAACCAAGTTCCTGTTGGAGGACTTACTTTAGGCAGATCAAGGGAGTTCAGAGAAAGCCTCTCCCTGCGTTTGCTCTTTTTTGAGCACCTCCAGCTCAAAATGTCAGTATATCAAAGTGGCATATTTTGGGGGGGGGGGGTGCTTCTCCTGAACTCCCACAGGCGTGTTTTGCTACCCTTCCTTCTTCTGGGGCAGCTGTGATAGTTTCCGAGCCTAGTGTTTGGTCTCTAGCATCAAGGTGTCAAGCAGCAGAAGGCAACAACAGTGGTATTTCTGCCGGAAGAATGCTGTACATAGCCGAGAGTTTTCTCTGGCTGGCTCTGTTTCTGACCGTATGACTCTTTGGATCTCCTGTGAATTTCCTAATACACTTCTGTTTAAACTAGCTCAAGTAGATTTTATAGTCTACAACTTGGCTGATGTACCCTCCCTTCCCTGTGTGCCCTGTGTGCCCTACACTCAAGGCTACTGTGTACAGCTGTTCAGATTGTGCACTGCACAACTCCAGAGGGCACCATTCACATAGGCTGAACAACTTTGCGTTATGAATTGCTGTCTTCTTGAAAGCCTGTTGCCTATCCCTGAACTCTGCAGCTCCCACTGCCTTAGTTTGGATCTCACTCCACAACTTGTGCATTAGCTGCCTCCCCAGCGTGAAGGGAGAAGTCTCTATAGAGATCACAACTCTTTCAGCCCACATGACCTTCTCCAAGAGATTAAAACTCTTTTAGGCTGGCCATATTAATCATGTTCTGTTTTTTTTGCAATTTATGATGCCTTGAGGCCTTGACCACCTGGTGAGGGACTGTTCCTCCCCACGTTAGCTAATTCCTAGAGATAGCAAACAACTTACCTAGGAACATGCCTTCGACATGCAAACCTGCCAATCCTGAATCCACACCCCTGTGCTATTTCTTTTATCTGGCACTTCCAGTCTAGCACTGTCTCCCTGCCCTAAATCGCCCCAGTGCCAGGTACCAGATAAATTCAAGATCACCTTGGGAGCATAGAGTCCGCTGAAATGATTCAAACTATCCAGTTCTATACCTGCTCAAATGTTTACTCGGCCACACCCATTCATTTCCCTTAAAACCACATTAAAAGCTTTTGCCCATGCTTTCCCTAATCCTTCTGCCTCCTGGTCAACCCTGGTGCCACCTTGTGCGGCCCTGCATGGCCTGGTGTGCCCCCTTCTCTTGGGAATTGTGAGTAATAATTGTTTCTCTCAAAGGAAGTTGTTCCCATGCTGTTACTTTACCACACCCAATTAACAAAAAATCCTGGTACATCTTTAAAAACTGGGAAAGAGGATATTTGAGCAGTACTACATACTATAATATTTCATAATCTTTTCTTTTATGATGAACTGGATTTCCCAAGACAGAACCTTTGTATTTTGACTGATTTCTGCTTCGGGGAAGTTCCTTGCAGAAGTATCCGTCTGTGCAGTCCCCCTCATTGTTAGAATGAAGCCGAATCCCAGTGTTAGGGACAGATTACGGACCATCATATTCAAAGTCCCCTTTGTCACTTATTTCAGGGAACCCAGCAGCTATCATATCATATGAGCAAGGCTACCTGTGGCTTTCTAGAATCTTCTAGGTCTTCTAGAATCTTAGAGATGAATATATATATACAGATTCTAACAGCTCTCTAACTTCATCCTTACATTTGGAAGAAAGCTCAAAATGCCTGTATAGTTTCTAGTTATTCTACCACATCCCCAAACAGGGAATTGCTGAGTGATAAAGAATCCTACGAGTTACTTTATGTGCTTATTTCCTCTACTATTCTTTTCCTCATTCAGTACTTCATCCAACTCTTTTCCCTTTGAATGAATCCCTTCTACCATTTCCAACAATTGATCATCCCGCTGCATCTGTCTGAATGTTAATTGTCGTGTGTTCTCGTGTAGAAATCAACAGACCATAGCCCCTGGGACAAAGTCATTCTGCTGCCTGTTTTTGTAAATAAAGTTTTATTAGAACACAGCCACACTCAGTTATTTAGGTATTGTCTGTGGCTGCTTTCATGTTACCATGGCAGAATTGAATAGTTGCAGTAGAGGGTATATGGTGTGCAAAACCTGAAATATCTGTTATCTGGCCCTTTCTAGAAAGAGTTTGCCAACCCTTTTTTCTGGTAGATAAAATGGGCTGGTGGTCTTGGATATTAGCTAGAAGTTCTTCAGGGACAACTTCAAGTTCTTTTTCCACGAAGCATTCTTTAATCATTTTAGCTGCCATCAAACTCTTCCTCAAACCACACCAGTTTGAACCTTAATCATTTCATTGACTCTTCATTATATAAAGCTGCGTGTTGCTGTTGGTAAACTGTCTATGAATCTCTCGTGTTTTTACAAGTCTAGGTGTGAACAACCGGTTTGCTCCAGAACCATCTTTTCAGGAATTTCAGTAAAGCGTGGAGAGAGGAACTCCTTCTAGAGCAAATTTGTTTACATCCCTGGATAGTAAAGAAAGAGGTATTCCCTTCTAAGAGAGATTTGCTTCCATTCCAGGGTAATGAAAATAATCTCTCTCTCCAGAGGGGAGGATGGTCTCCTAATCTCAGGGTTTCTCTCCTATGATGTACCCACCACTCTGTGTGCAGGCAACACCTGGCCCTCATTACACCGTCTTTTTGGAATTTGGTCAGGGAACCTGGACCAAAAGGTTGCTATTGCTGTGAATAATAAACTGTCCAAACCCAGCCCTGTGGCCAGAGAGCATTGGTCACAGACTTGACTCCCCAGATCAGGGGCAAAGTTACCAAAGGGAACCCTCCCTCCCGAGTGCTTGCTGTAGACACCATCCTCCCCCCAGAATAAAATGCATGCCGTTGATTCAGGAGGGCTCTTTCCCTCCTAGGCTGGCCGGACTTAGCAAATAAAAATCCAGGCCACCCAGTTATATTTGATTTTCAGATAAACAACAAGGACTTTTTTAGTGTAAGTATGTACATCATATGTTGCGAGGGTTCTAAAAGAGATACTAAATTGTTTTGTCGCTGTTGTTTATCTGGAATTCAAATGTAACTGGGTGGTCTGTATTTTATTAAACAGCCCTACTCTCTGCTGTCTCCCCACTGGAGCCCCTTCTGCAACCCAGCCTCTTCCTCAGGGTGTGGCCCCTTCTCTAAACCAGCCCCAGTGATCAGAGTTTTTCTGAGTCTCCTTATCTACAGAGCGACTTTCCTGGGTTGGTGAATACGCAGAGCTGGATGGTTAGGGAAAGAACCAGCCTTTGGGTTTTGCCCGGCAGCCTGGTCCTCCTGTCACTGTTTGCAGAAAGCAGGACCACCGGGTGGCAGGTGGCCTTGCCTTTCGAATGATCTGGAAGCATTTCGATATTTTGGGGGTGCTTGATTTCCTGTTTGATTGTTTCATTTTTAACCTCTGTCATCCCCAGAATTGTCTGTCGGGTCCAGTGTGAAAAAATCACAATGTGTCCCTCTGCTGTGTATTAACGAAAGCTGAACTGGGGCCCTGGAGGGGGCAGAGAGAGTGGGAGATACACTCACCCCCCCAGACGGGTGGTAATCCACACCCCCAACTCTGATCCTTAATAGAGGCTTTTCCCACCGACTCCCTTGGAGAGGGCGTGCAGAGTATATCTTGTCTTGCTCTAGGCTAATAAGAAACCAGTTCAGTGATTTCCTTTTCTCTCACCCCACAGGCAAGGCTTACATGGGGCTTAGCTCTGAGCTGCCGCAGAAAGCGTCCCGATAATCCACATTCCCCCGGGGAGGACCCTGAAACGGTGACCCTTCTCTGGCATGTTGGGGAGATTTGCAGGATAAATAAACGCCTCCCTGGGGATTTGCTAGGTAGCTCCCTGTCAGCGCTGGGGGCAGAGATTTAAAAATGAGTTACCATTCCAACCTGGCAGGGATTCACAGATGAGCCCCTTCTGTGTTCACGGGAAGATTTGCACAGTCCTTTCACCGGGCGCCAGGCTGCGGGGGTTGTCGCTGGGTGACCCTCAGCGCTAGGGATCGTTCTGTGCTGGCTTCCAGCAGCGGCCCTGGCCATGGGTGATGGCTGGGGAGCTCTGGTGTCTATGGCACAGCTGCTTCTCTCCCTCCTCTGTCCCCGCAGCCCCCTGTTTCCATCCCAGAGTGATAGAAGAGTAGTTCCCTCTACTACTTGCTTACAGGGAACTCCTACCTCATTCTCTTCTCATATCCTTTTTGATCTCCATTTTGTGTTTCCTTGCTTCTCCATCCAAATGGAACTGTGGCCACTTCCCCGGCACCTCTTTTCCTGCCTTCCTCCTTTTTTGTTTCCCCAATAAAAATTTTTTTTTTAGTGTTTGTTTATTTTTGAGAGATAGAGCACAAGTGGGGAAGGGCCAGAGAGAGGAGAGGGAGACACAGAATCCAAGGCAGGCTCCCCGGCTCTGAGCTGTCAGCACAGAGCTGGATGCGGGGCTTGAACCCATGAACAGGGAGATCATGCCCTGAGCTGCAGGCGGACGCTTGACTGACTGAGCCACCCAGGTGCCCGCTGCCTTCCTCCTTCTTACAGAGGGACCAGCTTCTTCAGGTCACTTCATCTGCTCCTTTGTTTTCTGTGGCTCTCTTTCTCACCAGTGAGCTCTGCTCTGGATTTGAGAATTGAATGATCAGCCATTCCCTTCACAGAATCCCATGGAAGAGAGTGTTAAAAAACAGAATCCTGGGGCACCTGGGTGGCTCAGTCAGTTAAGCGTCCAACTCTTGATTCCAGTTTGGGTAATTGTCTCCCAGTTCATGGGTTCGGGCTCCACATCGGGCTCCATACTGACATGGAGACCCTGCTTGGGATTCTCTCTCCCTCCCTCTGTCCCTCCCTCTCTACCCCTCCCCTACACACTCTCTCTAGCAAAATAAATGAACTTAAAAAAAAAAAAAAATCAGAATCCTCGGCTTCACTCTGGACCTTTCTAATCAGAATCTCTGGTTCTGGGGCCTAGAAATTAAGTTCTCCAGATTGTTTCCTGAGGATGCTGAAGTTTGGGAATTAAAACTCCAGATCCCAGAGTGGGGCCAGGGTTGGGCCTGTCGAATCTCCCCACAATGCCAGAGCAGGGTCACCATTTCAGGGTCCTCCCTGGGGAATGTGGATTATCGGGATGCTTCTGTGGCAGCTCAGAGCTAAGATGCATGGAAGCCTTGTCTGTGGGGTGAGAGCAAAGGCCAGGTGGCTGAGCTTCCTTTTGGTGGAGTCTCGCCCTAGCACTAAGAAAACTTACTGCATGGCTTTGAGGGTATTTGGAGGGAAGGGGCAAACATCTGGGACACTGTGGGATGCGGGAATGTCCCAAGAGGGGACGTGGCCTGAGATGAATTAGGGCCTGGCTTGTGAATATTCATGCTGGCCACGGGGTCAGTTTGGTCGCTTAGATCAATCAAGGCGGTGTCTGTAAGCCCATGTGGGAGCAGGAAACAGGTTCTGGGAATAAGGAGGTAGGGAAGAAGATAGAAGTTAACATGAATTGACAGGCAATAGGATTAGTACTCTTGCTCAGTCCTGATCTTGCGAGTAACTAACAGTGGCCTGAAATTAAAGAATCAAACCATGAAGGCTCCCTTGACAACTGATCTGATAGGCCCAGAAGTAAATTTCAGGAACACTGTTGTCGGGCAGAAGGAGGGAAGAGCTAAGAGAAGGGGCCCTGGGTGGAAGGGAAGGGGAGTGAAAGCCTGTCTCTTTCTTTGGAGTCCAGTGAGGGAGGCTTTGGTCCCCTCAGGGCTGCCCCATACATTGAAATAGCATTGGGGGCAACTTTGTTGCCGGGGCTTTTATTCACCTCTAGTAGCGCTGTCTTCCTTACATCCAATTATGACTTTAAAATCGAGGCAGGGGCGCCTGGGTGGCGCAGTCGGTTAAGCGTCCGACTTCAGCCAGGTCACGATCTCGCGGTCCGTGAGTTCGAGCCCCGCGTCGGGCTCTGGGCGGATGGCTCAGAGCCTGGAGCCTGTTTCCGATTCTGTGTCTCCCTCTCTCTCTGCCCCTCCCCTGTTCATGCTCTGTCTCTCTCTGTCCCAAAAAATAAATAAATGTTGAAAAAAAAAAAATTAAAAAAAAAAATAAAATCGAGGCAAAAATGAAAAGGGGGGGGGGAGATAATGAAACATAAGTCAAATATGGCAGCTGGTGAATTTCTGATAATTACTTTCCCTCGTAGCATTGCGTTTCTGTCCCGGCATGTTGCACAGTAGCCTGTGGGGAGAGAAAAACAAAAACAAAAACAAAAACAAAAACAAACAAAAAAAAACAACCCACCACCACCAACAAAAAACAACTCCAAAGGATCAAGGAAACAGTATCAAATGCAATTTAATGACACGTTTCATGGGAGACAGGGTAGAGATAAAGTAACGTTCATTCTAGGTTTGCTTCTTGCTGTCTTTAACACCATAAGAAAGCCTAGAAAAGTATATGTATACATCAATTCAGGATAAGTAAAATGATTCTCAATTTCTCTTTCTTATCTCAATGCCTTAAAAAAAGGTTAAAAAAAAAAAGAGAGGGGAGTGTGTATTGTATAGTACTCAAGGTAAAATATTTTCATACAGTATTGGAAAAGACGAACTCTAACCCATGTAGATAACCCATGTGATAACCTGATGTGGGAAGGAATATAAAATCAATGCTTATCTACAACAGATCTCTTGGATCTCTTTTCAGTGAGGTTTTTCTTGGCTGGCCATTCTCCAGGTGAGCACAACAGAGAACTCACTAGTTCTTGGAGCAGATCTTCAGAACAAATAATCTGAAAGCCTAGCAATCTGTTGGGAGACTCTACTTTCGATGCTATTTGTAGCTGACCTTTTAATCGAAGCTTAGTTTTGTGATGTTTGGTCCATAGTCCCTTCCCTTTCCACCAGAAGTTGGATCCAGGTGGAAGCTTCAGCAACCTTCATTTCTTCCATCCCTTACACCGAAATCACTGGAATCAGTGTAACTGACTCCCTGTTGACCTTGACATTCTGCCTGCTTCCAGACACTCAGCCTGGAGTTTCCTGTGACTTTTATCCTAGTGGGAACCATGCCTTTAATTTGGAAAGAGTATTGGTTAGAGTAGGCTATAGATTGTGAACAGGATCCTTTGTTGGGATGCAGTGGAGAGAAACAGCCAGAGCAGGAAAGTAAGGTGCTGGGGGCTCTCTGTTCTTCACGTGGTATCCCTTGACTCGTTACCTTTTCTGTCTCTCAGCTTTGTGCTATGCTGTGCAAGGATCCTATTTTGATGGTAACAGACTTTATGTGACATTTGAAACCACTGCTCACGGTGCCCATCTCAGATGTGGGATATTTCCAATCACTAATTTCAATATGTGTGTGTGTGTGTGTGTGTGTGTGTGTGTGTGTGTTTCAAAGCAAACTATTGCTTTCGATGAGGTTTTAGTCTACAGGTAGAGATAAGAAACATGACCCGTAAGAACAAGCAACAGGATATCCCAGTCTCTTAGAGCTTGAGTTCATTTTGCAGATTGGGGCGGCCAATAGGCTAGTTCTGAGGAGCCATGACTTTTCCATGAAATTCATCAGGTAGGACTTCCTGCACCAAGAGCAATAGTGCAAGGTCTGGAGTAGGTAGGGCAGGGAATGTGCTTGAAGTTGCTTAGAAGCCCCAGACTCCCTTCTACAGAATATTTTGTGTTTTCCCAATAATTGGCTGTTCGGCTAGCTTGACCGTAACCTGTGTCTCTGTCGGTGTGGCCAATAGGATTTTGCTTCTCCTTGCAAAGCCCCCTCTCCTCCACAATGCCGTGTGCATCCGAGATGTCTTGGCAATGGTGGGCTGGTAAACGTTTAACATCTAGTTCTCCTAGGGGGAAAGGTCCTGGCTTACAGCTCTTGACAGTTGCCAGTGGTGTAAACACTACCACCACGGCCAATTTCAAGCTATGGCTGTGACGTCACTTGGTTGAAGGGGGGTTGGTAGCCCATCAGCGTGTACTGTGTTCACCATACAATTACGATAGATGTCAAGAATCTATACATCTACATATCTAAAGAGCACAGAAAATAATAGAGTCCTGAAATAATTAGGAAGTGCTGAGTTTTTAGTATTTGTTAACTTTTGTTTTTAATATAACCAATTATACGTTGATGATTTAATTTTTAGTAACGGCCGTGCTTAATCAGCTCACAGAATTCGTAAAACGTGTAACAACTGGTATCCAAAGCAGCTCTAGCACACCAGCCTGTCTTGGGCTGGGAAAAGCAGGGGGAAAAGGAGAAATCAAAGGGCACAATTAGTACTAACAGGCCTCTCTGCCATTCAGAGTTTCTGACCCTTGGGTCCGAGAATTCCTAGAAATAGCACAAGTTGTTATTGATCAGAAGCAGTCTGGACTTGGGAGCAAGACCCGTGGGCTCCAGACCCAGCTCTACCATTTGCTAGCCGTGTGGCCTTAAACAAGGTCCTAACTCTCTCAGCTTTAGATTTCTCATGGGTGCAATAACGGTACCCATTTCATAAGGCTGTTATGGGATGAAATGAGATACTATATTCAACATAGTCAACCTACTGGGTCACAGACCCCCAATAAATGGTAGCCATGGGTACTGTTATTGTTATTAACCTGGCCCCTTTCTAAAATGTCCCAGGTAGGCGCCTGGGTGGCTCAGTCCGTTGAGCGTCCGGCTTCGGCTCAGGTCATGATCTCACAGTCGGTGGGTTCGAGCCCCGCCTCGGGCTCTGTGCTGACAGCTCAGAGCCTGGAGCCTGCTTCCGATTCTGTGTCTCCCTCTCTCTCTGTTCCTCCCCCGTTCATGCTCTGTCTCTCTCTCTCTCCTTCAAAAATAAATAAAAACATTTAAAATGTCCCAGGTAGCCATGGGTAGTGATGGGATCTATCTCAGATGCAGGTTCAGGCAAAGACTGTGAAAGACAATCTGCTTTGTATGGCCTGACCTCCATTTCAGCATCCACCATTTATGTAGGCCTCCCTCAAGGGGAGGAATGTCCACACCTCCTGAAAAAATCATTCTCACAAATGCCTGAAATTTAAATACTGGTAACTCATTTCTCGCTGTAAGTGTGGCTTTCTCCCTAGGCTTTTAACATGCAGACACTCCTTAGCAGGTTGAGTCATTAAGTCAGCACCTGGGTGTCAATGAGGCAACAGGATCCCTGGGCTATTCACTGGACAGATTCCTGGAAATCTAAGAAAGAGGACCCTGGAGTAGGTAATGATCCCGAAGACTCCACAGCCAGTTCTCACTCCCACCACCCCATCCCCTGCTTCCAGGTTGACCACTTCTTCAAGTTGAGCTGCCATCTAAAAGCAAATCCACTCCAGTCTCTCTCTCCCTGATCCCTCAGGTATCCCAGAACCAAGACCCAGTTGACCCTCAGGCCCACAGTCCACTGATGAGGCGGGAATACTGCTGAATATTTGGGGTCAGTCTTCCTTTTTCAAGAATACCAAATCTGTAGGCAGTTGGCTAGGTTCTAGTCATGGTCCCACCCACTTGACGTGTGACCTTGGGAAGGTCATTTCGTGTCTCAGGATCTCTAATTTTTTCTAGTCTATCGAGGATGCCAATAAGGATTAACCCGAGATTCAAACGAGGGGGGCCCTTTGCGGCTCTAAAGCTCAATACCACACACTTTGTTCGTATCGTTTTCAATTCTCTATTATCTTTTTGTTTGCTCTCTTTTCTTCAATTCCTCAACATCTGGATATGGAGAGGCAGGCCTTCTTGGGAGCACCATAGATGGATGCAAATAAAACATTTCTACCCTTAATTCTAAACATTCCTAGGAACCCAAATACCAGTTCCTATCTGGGGTCACTTGTTCATAATACAGTCTTGTGTGCAGTAATAATCACCTGAAGTTATTCCTAGGCTGGCTCAGGTAACAGCACGACAAGAAGGCAGAGGTGATGTTTGCAGGAATCCTAAGGCCCCTGTGAACTGTAATTATATTCTTGTTGAGGTTTTGTTTGTTTGTGTACCTGGGGCACCTGTGAGGCTACAATAAATGTTTCAGAGTAGTTGAGTATCGGAAACCCGGGGAGGGACCGTGGCTTCCCGAGGTGTCAAACTTCCAGGCAAGGGGATCTGAGGTTTGGAGGAAGGACCTGGGAATAAAGGAAGGAGCCAGGCGGGCTAGTCTCTCCCAGCACCGGCCAACCAGCCTCAGCTTGATTCCTGGGCTGTGTGGCACGAGGGGAGAGCTGGTGTCCTGGAAGGATCTTCTGATAGAGCAAACAGGTTACAACCCTTTCCTTGGGACTGTGACCTGATGTTTGCCTCAGTCAGCGACATGATGTTTACGGGCCCCCTTAGGGTCTAACCTAACAAAAGTTTGGCCCCAGGGTCTGAGTGATTGCTGTGTGACTAGAGGGGGTTGCATTGTGAAATCTACTGACCGGTGCTCGTGGTGTGGGTTGGCAGAATAGGTGACTGGAGGAATACCGACTTGGGGGAAGAATGGTGTTGTGTCTCAGGATCCAACACTTTTGGTGAGGGAAAGACTTGCTGATGCCAGGCCAAGCCGTCTGAAACTAAGGACTCGTTTGGAGGCCTGCTCGGATGCAGCCAAGACGCCGAGGGAATAGGGCAAAGAGCAACCTCTGGGCGGCCGAAGGCCCACTCAGTTCTAATCAGCGTTGTGTGGGGTTTGGGCGCCATGCTTTTCAGTGACTGGAGAGTAGCCAAGGAGAGAACAAAACAGTAAACAGCGGGGAGAAGAGGCCCACTGGGAAGGCTGAAAGGTATTCACCTTTGGACAGAAGAGACAAAGTCGATTAAACACGCGTACTTTCTTCAACTACACGAGAGAGACTTCCACAAGAAGGTGCTGAATTGTTGCGACAGCCAAATAAGAGAAAGCAGTCTACAAGCAAGCAATAAGAGAAAGCAAATAAGAGAAAGCAGTCTACAAGCAAGATGGATTTTTGTCACCTTTTCATTCACGCTGCAACAGGGCGCTGAATAATAGTTGACCAGCGACAACGTTTGTGTGCAGAATGGGGCCCTCGGAGCACTTTGAAAGTAAGGAAAGAGGACCCCTTTTCCCCTGCCCTAGGTGTACGAGTGACCTCTGACCCCCAGAGGTCAGAGGCCCTCTGCACACCCTCCAAATTCCTTATGGTTGATGCTAAGTCGTGGTTCCGCCTTACTATCAAGAGTCAAGTGGGTCCTTTGCACGATACCAAAGTGTTCTACCCTAGCGAAAGGATCGATGGATTTTACAATTTGATAATCAAACTCTCTACAGGGAGAACGCCCTCCCAGAGCTGGGAGATTAATTTTATCTTTTGTTTTCTCAGCTGCTTCCCTTCCCTTGCATCTTGCCTGTTCTTTGCTACTCGCTCCACAGAGGGCAAAGAGGTTTTCACGAAATCACAAAAAATGAGGACTTTGATTCCAGAGCAAGAAACCATGGCCCAGGCCGACAGGAAGTCCACAGCAGCCCGCCCAACAGAGGGTTCAGCATCTGTGCACCCCCTCGAGCCCCAGGATCAAACCGGAGGGCTCATGGCATCGTGGTACCTCCAGCCCGGGTTCCCTGGCCTTCAGAGGTGATGCCACGTCCTTGTGTCCAGGCAGCTTAGCCCTGACCCTAAGGTTCCTGGGAAGCTGTCAGAGTTGTGTCTGGTTGGTCTGGAATACACCTCAGAGCTGGCCAGGTCCCCTTCCCCAACCTGCTGTCCTCACACAGTTCAGGGTTGGCTTGGTCCGAAATAGACTGAAAAGAGAAGGAAGAAATGATTGGGACACCAAATCTCCTTTCAACCCCAACGGTCCACTTTGCAGTCTCGGTGACTTTTGCTCATTGGGGAAGCAGCGGAGGAGGGACCTGGGGGTGGCAGGAAATAACCCTCCTGATCAAAGTGGATTAGAAATGCTCTAGAAAACTCTACCGACAAATCAGGACAAACATCACACCAAGGTCTTGAATCACAGGATGTTTACCTACTAAAATGCCCATGGCAGACAAAGACTAAGTACCACAAAGTACCTGAGACAAAAAAAAAAAAAAAAAGAAGGGAGGGAAGGAGGGAGAAGAATAAAAAGGAGCCTGGAGTCCCGGCAACCGGGGATCCCAGGGCCACAGGCAGAGTGTCTTGGCGGAGGGGGGCCGTGCGGGAACGTCCGTTGGCCTCTGGCTTCACACCTCGGCTTCTGCGGAGCAGACCTTGGCGGCGGTGATGGCGATGCCGATGGCGAGGCTGCCGTTGTCGGAGAAGAGCTGGGCCAGGGAGGTGTTGAGGACGAGGCAGTCCCCATCGGTGATCACCGAGTCCACGCACTCGAGAACGGACCGGGGGGTGGCCTCCCACTTGAGACGCCGGTGGTTTCTGTTGAGCTCCAGGCGGTAGGTGAAGCAGTCGGCCTGGGTGGGGGTCCCGATCAGCATCATGGTGGCAAAGAACTGGGGGTGCCCTTCGTGCCTCTCCTGTTTCCTGAGCACCAGCAGGAAGTGGTGGCCGAGGCAGGAGTGCATGATGATCCAGTCGGCTGGGGCGGGGAGGTGCATGTCCGTGGCCAGGAAGACTATCTCCGCTCCCTGGAGGATGTCGACCCTGTGCATCTGCCGCAGGTGGGGCACCACCACCTCCAGGTGGCCTTCCCACTGGCAGGAGAACAAGGGGCACATGCAGGGTGTCCCCTGGGCGGCGTGCAGCCCCGCCTCCTGGTGGCGGAGGTGGTGGGGGCGGGCGTGGTGGCGGAGGTGGTGGTGGGGGCGGTGGGGGCGGTGGTGGTGGGTGAGGTGGTGAGGGGGGAAGCCGCCTTGCTCTGGTGCGCTCTGAGTGACGGCGCGTCGGCTGGACACATACTGCGGGAGAGAGGAGAGCGTTAGTGGCTGAGGCCAGTCCCTCAGCCTGGCTGAGGCTCCCCAGGTGTGCCAAGAGTGGAAAGCAGGCGGCGAAAGCTTTGTTTCTTTAAAAAAAAAAACAACAAAACAAAACGGGCGCCTGGGTGGCGCAGTCGGTTAAGCGTCCGACTTCAGCCAGGTCACGATCTCGCGGTCCGTGAGTTCGAGCCCCGCATCGGGCTCTGGGCTGATGGCTCAGAGCCTGGAGCCTGTTTCCGATTCTGTGCCTCCCTCTCTCTCTGCCCCTCCCCCGTTCATGCTCTGTCTCTCTCTGTCCCAAAAATAAATAAACGTTGAAAACAAAACCAAACCAAGGGGCCAGGGCTACCCGGGTGGCTCGGTCGGTCGAACATCCGACTCTTGATTTCGGCTCCGGTCACCATCTCACGGTTCGTAAGTTCGAGCCCCACGTTGGGCTGACCGTGCAGTGCCTGCTGGGGATTCCCTGTCTCCCTCTGTGCGTGCCTTCGCTGCTCCCCTGAGCACACCATGCGTTCTCTCTCTTTCTCTCTTTCTCAAAATAAATAAATATTAAAACCACCACCCCACCAGAACGAGGGGAAACTGCCAGACTGTTCTCCAAAGTGGCAGCACCATTTTATATTCCCATCGGCCGGGTAAGAGGATTCCAGTGTCTCCCCGTCCTCGCCAACACTTGTGATTATCCGATTTGACAGATGCTTTCATGAGACACAATTAAATTGTTCTGAAGGTCTTGCCAGATCTAGGTGCTGAGACATTGTTAAATCTTCTGCACGTCGTGTCATTTTGGTATAGGATCTAAATTGTGCCAATTGAAAACGGAAGCTCCCGCAAAAAACTCCTTTCGCGAAGAAGATATTTTCCAAAGCTAACAGCATGTTAAAAAAAACAAAAACAAAAACAAACCCCTAAAAAAAATTGAGGTAGATGCCTTGGGTGGTTGAGATTCTGAAACTTGAGTCTAAGAAAAGACAATATTTATGTCTTTCTGATTCCTTAACAAAATACTGAAACAAATAGGCAATTTCCCCCTTCGACGTGCATTATGATGGTCATTAGTCATAAAGACAAAAAGCAATTTTTTTTTTTGCTTTTTTAATACCGCTAATATTTTTGTGCAGGCATTAGAAGCCAATGGAATTCCTCCCCTCCCTTTCTTATCATTGATATTATTATATTTTTTTACGTTTAATTATTTATTTTGAGAGAGAAAGAGAGGGAGAGAGACAATCCCAAGCGGCTCTGCACTGTCAGCACAGAACCTGACGTGGGGCTCGAACTCACAAACTGTGAGATCATGACCAGAGCTGAAATCAAGAGCCGGCCGCCTAACCGACTGAGCCATCCAGGCGCCCCCATTGCTATTCTTATTAGAACAACGCTGTGATAAGTCCCTGTTTGTCCTTCCAGTGTTGCCAGGGGTTGTGCCGTCTTGGGTGCCCTCCCCTGGGTCCTCAGGAGGGATGCAGAGCTGATGATGTGCAACTTGGGCCACAGTTCCCAGGCAGGGAGCCTCATCTGTGACTCCTGGGACTTCGCCCTTACCCCCGACCGCCCCCCCCCCCAGCGGGCACATTTCTGCCCTGTTCCAGGCTCACTGCTCCAGAGCAGCTTCCCAGGGGCTCAATGCGAGGAAGCCTCCACCCCGAGACTCTCCCGATCCTTTGTTCCTCGTGGCAGTGTGTCCACAAATCCCCCCCCCGCCCCAGGAGCTGTGATGGCTCTTGCTGATCAGGTATCAGTAAACACTGATTGAATACCTTCTCTGGCCGGACCGTGAGGGTGCTTAGGGGGATCAGCTGTGAGCAGGATGAACCGTGTTTCTGGCTGTGGGTGGCACAGACATCAGTGTGCGCCTCATTAATTGTGATTTTCGCAAGGGTCCTCCCTGTGACCCCAGGACTACGGTTCCTATTTTTTCAGTTGAAGAAACAGGCTTCCGTGGTTGCGTGCCCAAGGTTACAAAGCTTGGCCGTTTTGACACCCCCCTGACTCTGAACACGGCAGCCCTGCTCCCCCCCTTCTCCCTCCCTGAAGCTCTCCCTGCCTCCAGCTCCTCCTCCATTCCTGGAGTTCCAGCTCGGGTTCCTTGAATTAGCCTGTGGGACCGGGGCCGTGCAGTGAGGTGGCACCTCGCGGGGTGCTCGGGGCACGAGGCCATCCCGGGGCAGCCGGCCTCTGGGCAGAACTCAGGCACCGTGTCCCTTGTGCCCCGGCTCTCCGAGCCCTATCAGGACTGCAGGCGCCTTTGGACCCTTGCCTCCTCCTCTCGGTTCCTTTCGTCCCCAACGTGGAGAGTTTGAGGGTGAAGGTCTGCCTTCTGACTCGTGCCACTGTGGCTGCCAGGGTGCCCGGCTCCCTGGGCTCGAGGCCGGCTAATGGCGGAGGCCTGGCTGGCTTCCCTTTCTTTAGGGTATCCTGGGCCCCACCCCCCCTCCACTGCGTACACACCCCCACGTGATGTGCTCGTCACCCTGTGGTCCAGGTGACCTAGAGGCAGGTGAGCGTCGCACCGGGTTGTTCGCTCCAGCTGCCAGTTTCTGCGCCCTGCCCGGGGACGGCCGCCGATGAGCCACAGGGGCCTTTCTGTGGTTCCTGCGCTGTTCCTGGGCGGAAGCGGAGGGGCAGCGTGCCGTCACCCATCCTGCACCCCTGCCAGGCCCATGAGGGAGGCTGTGTTCCAGAATCCTGCTAGTGATGGGTCTGACTTCCCCTTGCGTGTTAAATACAGGAAAGGGGACTGACTAGTAGGTAACCTCTGCTAAGAATTAGGCACTGTGGAAAGTTGGTATTTTTTTGCATAATTACTTCATTTAATTTTTCACAGGAAAGATCAATTCCTCTTTATTTTTTTAAAGTTTATTTAATTTTTGAGACAGAGAGAGACAGAGCATGAACGGGGGAGGAGCAGAGAGAGAGGGAGACACAGAATCTGAAACAGGCTCCAGGCTCTGAGCTGTCAGCACAGAGCCCGACGCGGGGCTCGAACTCACGGACCGTGAGATCGTGACCCGAGCCGAAGTCGGACGCTTAACCGACCGAGCCACCCAGGCGCCCCGATCAATTCCTCTTTAAAAAACAAATGAAAAAATTAAATCTGGCTTAGCTCCTACCTGCCTGCTGGTGGCATGTACCATTCAGTCAGTGGGAGAGGGGGAGTTTCTTGTATCCCTTGGGAACGTACAAAAGCCCAGGGCTCGCACACTGTCGGCCACATGCCAGGGTCCCCCCAGGTCTTTCCAACAGACTCAGGCCTGGCAGTGGGGTTCGTCTACTGGGCTCAAGAGGACCGGTCTCGGCCTCTCACGGAAAGCCCCAAACGCGGTCCCCTCTCCCAGCCTCTGAGAAGCTCCTCTCTCTCACTTTGTCCTTACAACAATCCCTAGAGAAACATATTATATTTGTCTTGCAGATGAAGAAACCTAGAGATGTTGAGTCCCTTGCCCAAGGTGACGTGGCTCATAAGGGGTGCCGCTGGGAACAGAGCCCAGATCAGTCAAAGGTGACAGAGATCAGAGTCTGTGATGATCACAGGCTGGATGTCCTCAGACTCTATTCTGTTTCACTGTTTATTTGTCCCGTAGCCCTGATTAAGTCAGTTTCCCTATCAACAAAATATGTATCTCAAAGGGTTGTTTGGGGATCGAAGGAAATGATGCTTGTGAGACAGCTTTAATAACTACATCAAATTATTACAAGTATCGCAATACTTGTTATTAAGTATTACATCAAGATGGCATTTCCCTTTAGATGTGGGTTTGGGTGATTACTTCCGGTGGCCTTCTGCCTCAGTCCATGCCTGCCTGTGTCTGTCCTGGCCAGATGATCTTTGCACTTGGGCAGCACTCTGGACTGAACACAGGCCAACATAAGGGCCTGGAAACCCCAACATTGCACTTGGCCTGGGGCCTCCTGTCCCCACACAGACCCATGATGGCAGAACATCCTGAAATTCCCGTCGCAGAAATGGGTCTCTGGGGGTCCTGGTAGAGATGGAGAAGAGGTGGCCGTGGTGCCGGAGAGCAGCCAGAGGTGGCAAGATATCACCGGTGCTCAGGGGAAGTCCTTAAGGGGCCCAAGAGACACAGCTTCCTGCCGTAGAGCGCTCCTGCACGCTCAGGATGGGGCCGGTGGTAAGTTCCAACTCTTGTCCAACCAGAGGACCTTAGCAACGGCCCTTCCACCTTGCTTCCTTCGGCCTCATCTTCCACTAGCCTTTTCATTTTTTAATTGCTGCTGGGTGACAAAGCCCAGGGCACAATCTGAAGCCACTGTAGTGAATGACTATGCAAATAGAGCGGGACACTATCAACTCAGGGAGCCCCTGCAATCGCTGTGCCCCAAGAAGGCTCTAGGAATAAACCCAGCCTTAATTCTTCCCCTTCTTCCTGCTCCATTTTCTGATGCAAAATATGTTTCGTTTAAACGATCTTCGGGTGAGTGAGGTCACAGGGTGTCTGGCAGGGAGAAAGGATTCTTTTAATTGGCAAAATGCTAATCGTTTTGGAAAATGAATTCTAATCTTCCCATCTAATACAGTGGATGTGTGAGTAATCACTTTCCTTCACTAAACTGTTAATGCAACATTAGTGATTACGCTAATTAAAACTAATGAACTCTTACAGGCTGATAAACTCCTCAGTCAGCCAGCAGATGCCTTCCTCCCATTGGCTGCATTTAACTTCCCATTTGGAAGAGAGATCTTGAATTAACCTTTAGAATAATGTGCAAAATTGGGTTTAGAAGTGTTAGGCTTTATGGACTGGGTATAATGCTTTCCCCAAGCATTAGTGAGACCATTTCCACTGAGGGTGTAATTGAATTTAAAAAACGCCTTCCTTAATTTGATCAGCCACACTCCTGTGGTTGGTAATGGCTCTCTCTCCAAATCCTGGCCTCCAAAGAGGACAACTGCCCCTGGAAAATCTCATGACCCTTTCTGCTCTCTGTGGCCAGCAAGCCCTGCTTGCTACTGTATTTCAGCTGGGGGAGGGTTTGCACCCAATTTCAGATGACAGGCATTTGCTTAGACTTTGCTCACGCCAAGTCTCTTTTATGCGAGTGACTTAAGGGGGGGGGGGAGGGGAGAGCAACATGCTTATCAGTGCGTTTCACACCCAGAGCCGAAAAGCAGGTGGGGGAGGGGGTAAAATTTCAGGGTAGGTATCAGAGTTTGGGGATAACGTCAGGGCCTGCACCAAGTTTGTAATCAGGGCTGCTAAGAAGAGGGAGTAATTGTTAGCTACCCCTAGGTCCCACTCTGCAGTGCTAAACATTCTCGCTCTTTCCAGGAGGGACAGTCAAGGCTGAAGGCTGAGCGTTGCCTGTTCTATTTTCCCGGGACACCTCGGCCCTTCCCCTCTTTTCGTCAAAACCTACCGTGACTGTAGACGTGCCCACAAAACCCAGGAGGACTCTGGAATGCCTTCCAAGCAGTCAAAAAATAACGCTGAGAGCAGAAAACAACAGTGGGACTCTTGTCACCTGGGATAGAACATCTTCATTAGAGAATGTGTCCCATGCTCCATTTCCCCCAGACTTAGTTATACTTGGGACACAGATGGATGAGATCCTCCTGTGGACAGCATGGTAATGTCCATGATTTTCTTTGAAATATTTTAGTGGGAGGGATGTGGTATAAACGTGAACCTTTTTAACCAGACTGTAGAGGCTATCAGTTCCCTAATCAGGAAGTCACTCTTTGAGGAGGTGATCATCCGACACTTTAGCAGGAAGGCCACACTCCAGAGATGACAACCGCCATTGCCTCAGTATCCGTATTTCTGATCCACACCAGATGCTGCTAATTAACATTTCGCAGAGGCTTTCGTTGGTGAAACTGGTGGTTAGTTAGTCAGAATAACGAAGGCTAGAAATGGACTTGCCTGTATGAAATTCGTGGTTTTCAAGCCATGAAGATCGGTTTAAGTATTGCAGAGAGATCCTTCGCTGTAGGGGTGGGCCTGGAAGCTTATTCCCTAAACATTGCCGTTTCTGGCCACCGAGTCAAGGACCATCTCTAAGAATACCTGATTCTTGCCTCCGTTACATCACTGCACACACAGTTTCTTTTACCGATGAGCAAAATTATGTAAATTCAGCAGGGAAATATGGGTTAGCAGACACACAGAAGGCTTGGGCCTTGGGATATACGTATGCCGTTAACGAATTGGAAAAGAGGACAATGAAAACGAAAATTTTGGCGAACCAAACTTTTTTTTTTTAATTTTTTTTTTTAACATTTATTTATTTTTGAGACAGAGAGAGAGCATGAACGGGGGAGGGTCAGAGAGAGAGGGAGACACAGAATCGGAAACAGGCTCCAGGCTCCGAGCCATCAGCACAGAGCCCGACGCGGGGCTGGAACCCACGGACCATGAGATCATGACCTGAGCCGAAGTCGGACGCTCAACCGACTGAGCCACCCAGGCGCCCCTGAACCAAACTTTTTAAGAACCAAGATCCATGGGCAAAGAGCAGTGAGAGGAGTCCATACACGTGTCTGTACGCACACCAGTCCTATGATTTCGAAAGCCTCTTGACCTGCCTGGTCAGGTATACATCCAGGACAGTCTCACTCTGTGAGGAGCGGGGAAGGAATATGTGGGTGACATTTTGAGAACAAAACCTAGGACTCAGATCTTGAGCTCTCAGGGCCCTTCTTTAGTTCCTAGGCCCTGGCTCTTGGCTGCCCAGGGCTGGTTGATTTATACATAGTTTCCCGCCTTTTGAGAGCCTTCAGGATGGGGACTTGTTGCCCACACGTCCTCACTGCTCACATGGTGCCTGACACGCGATAGATGCTTGATACGTATTTGTGCCATCCATCGGGATATTAGTGTCACCTTCACGTACGAGGATCATGTTGGCTCTTGTCCTTTATAGCATTTAGGTGGCTCAGCCACAGTCCCGACTGGTGTTGTCTGAGACCAATAAGCCTCTGTAAGATGGATGCCGCCTCTCTCTCTCTCTGCCCTGTGGAGTCAAGCGGCAATTAAGACCTGTCCAGCTCACGCTGAAATTACTAACTCGTGGCCTTCTCTCCTCAGCTAGGGTGGACACCATTGAGGTCAGGGGCTGTATTTAGTTTGCCCAGCACCTAGCCCAGTGATGGGCAAATCCAGCACTTGGAAGTATCTGGCATCGGGTAAACTCTCCATCAGTTTTTGTTGCTGGAGTAAACGAATGCGTGAATGATGTATAAATGGAACCCTGTTCTGGACCGTATCCTTGGAAAGGCTGTTTGTTTTCAGGTGGAGGCCCTGTCCTGCGCCTTTTATTTTCGGCTGCTACATTCTCAGGAGTGCGTAGGGGTATGTGTGTGTCCTTGTGAGTCCACGGCTGTGGGCTTATCAGGAAGGTCTCCTGGCAGCCCCTTACCCAGAACCCAGCAGTGATGGGACACAGAGTAGGCGCGGGTATCTGGCCAGGAGGAGGACACTGAGGACAGTGCTCAGCTGCTGTCTTAGGCTATAAAATAAAAGCCTTGAGGAACAAACTTTTCATGTCAGAGGGGTACTTTATTTGCTTTTACTTTTTTTTACAGAGATTCCTCTAAGCCTCAGACATTCCTTTTATTAATAGCAGATTGCTCTTTACAAGTTGTTTGAGAAGGACAGGCTGCTCGATCAACCCAGGAAATCTGTCCACTTGCTAGACTGATCTACCACTTTCCCCTCCCATACCTCGGCAAGACCGCTGACGTAGCAAAAGGCTGAATGCACCCATATACTCTTGCGGCTGTACCCCTCCTCTTGAGGTGAGGCACTAATGGGTTGTGCCTGCCTGGAGCCCTTGAACCGACCCGTGGAGACTACTACACTCCAGATAACGGAGATCCTGTATTCCCTACCCAATGGCTCTAAGTCAACGTCCTGTAGCTGTGCTATTTCTGGGACCCAACATCCAGAAGGTGGACCGTTAGACCTGAGATATGGCCCATGGATGATTATTTTGGGGGGATATGCACAGAGTTGGGATGTGTGGCCTGTGGAAGTTCATTTGCCTTTGCCTGGGACCTGTCACAGTGCCAGACTAAGCCTCATGACGAAGAACGCGAGACAGGCCACTGGCTGGGGGTCGTGGCCATACAGATCACCCTGAAGGGGGAATTCTTAAAGGGGGAGGATAGAACATATTTTAAGAGTCTCTTACCTTGATTTGTACTCATAAGTATTTGAACTTGGAAGCGTTGGACCTCCATCTGCACTTTGGCCTTGAGCCCTGCAAACGTCAGGGGCGGGCCTGCAGTCCCACCACATAGTCAGAGGAGTGCCTGTCCGTCTTCATTTACTCTCCGGCTCTGCCTTTCATCTGCGAGATTTTGAGCCTGCTGATGAGTATTATGAATCTTGCAGATGAAAGGACTTTTTCTTAAAAGCAACTTTTCTTGTACTGACATTTTTATATCTGCATTTGGCAAGCGAAACCCGGTGCCTGGGTGAGCCGTTTAAAGGTTAAAAATAGGGGCGCCTGGGTGGCTCAGTCAGTTGAGCGTCCGACTTCCACTCAGGTCATGATCTCGCGGTTTGTGGGTTCGAGCCCCGCGTCGGGCTCTGTGCTGACAGCTCAGAGCCTGGAGCCTGCTTCTGATTCTGTGTCTCCCTCTCTCTCTGCCCCTCCCCTGTTCATGCTCTGTCTCTGTCTCAAAAATAAATAAACATTAAAATAATAATAAAAATAAAGGTTAAAAATAAATGAATCGAAGCCCCGTTAACGTGAGCATCTCCTTAGGAGGAAGGAGGGAGTGACGCAAGGGGGGTGTGCCCAGCCTGCTGCGAGAACCACTTCGCCCAGTCTGCACAAGCTCAGGCTGCGGGCATCGGTGCCGCTCAGGGTTATGGGTACGGTAGGAGCCGGTGCCGGAACCTGGGACGGGGGCCTCTTGCTGAAAATGGCTACGTGCCCACAGGCCGACGTCACAAGTTGTGAGGGGCAGAGGTGTGTCCTCGGTGTTCTGGGACCTTCTGGTGGCCAGGCTGCTCCCCTGGTCTCCAGGGACTCCACAGATTCAGCCTGCTCTGCCAGAGCTCTGTACCTTCCTCATCCATGCCTGGAGAACCCTTTGTCCTGGCTAAGTTGTATTCCTCCTTGGCACGTTCCAAACTCTCAATAGGTTGGTCTGTTGCTGGTATATTTCCTTTGTAACACACAACACGCTTATTCAAGGTCCAGGTTTCCTGTTAGACCATGAGGTAAGCTCCAGGTGGGCGAGCATTATATCTGTGTTAACCCCGCTGTATCCCCAGTGACAGTAGTGTAGGAACGTGGTAGGTTCCCCAGAAACATTTTTGGAGAAGACGAATGAACGACCCCTCCCCATTGACCTGTTATGCTAGCATAATCTGACCACTTTTCACCGTCTGGCTGCTACTCCCCTAGGGCAAATCTCCCTCATCACCTCTCTGGGCTTTACCAGAGCCTCCTGACTAGTTGTCGTGGGGCTGAAAGGTGGACCGCCAAAATAGATCAACGTCCTGACTTCTGGAACCTGTGAATGTGACTTTATCTGAGCAAAAGGGGGCTTTGCTGATGTAAATAAGTTCAAGATCTTGAGATGAAATCATCCTGGATTATCCAGATACGCTCTCAGTCTAACGGCAAGCATTCTTAGAAGCGATGGAAGAGGAGACATAGGCGGAAGAGAAAGCCGCAGAGGGGAAGACCATGTAAAGATCAAGGAAGAAGTTGGAATGATGTGGCCGCAAGTCGAGGAAAGCCTGGAGCCACCAGAACCAGAAGAAGCAGCGAAGGATTTTCTCTTAGAGCCTTCAGAGAGGATGTGGCCCTTCAGAGGGGAAGTGACCAGGTCATTTCACCCAAAAGACCAAAACACCTTCCTTCAGAATTTTGGCCTCCAGAACGGTGTGAGAAATTTTCTGTTATTTTGAGCCATCAAGCCGGTGATAATTGTATGGTAGCCCCGGGAAACTAATACGTGAGTCTCCCTGTGTCCGTTCTTGCCTCATACGGACTGTAATTTGTTTCACCAAGTATTTTAATGGGTTTCCATCCCATTCCGAATAAAGCCAAAGATCCCTATCATGGCCACCAAGAGCTGACACACTCTGGCTCCCAGCTAACTCCCTGGCCTCGCCTTTTCCCCACCCATATCCTCCTTGCTCCCTTTGCTCTAAACAATTGACCACTTTTTGTGCATTAAACGTGCTGTCTACACCTGTCACAGGGCCTTTGCACGATCTCTTTGCTTAGGACACTATCAGATACCCATGCTGGCTCTCTCTCCCACTTCATTTGCAGCGCTGCTCCGCAAATACCTTCAATCTGAGGCTGTCTTCCCTCCCCTTCACTTACAAAAAACCTCTCTCCATCCTCTTACTCTAATTTATTTTACTCCATGGCATTTATCAACACTATGGAACTATAATGTACATATAGTATAGGTCATATATCTATGCGTGTGTACTGTACTGTCTTCTCTACTGTAATGTAAGTTTCTTGGGACTGGGAACTTGGCTATCTTGGTTAACTACTGTATCTCTAGAACATTATCTGGTACCTAAAAGAGAACAGCGATTTTTTTTTTTTTTCAAATGAATGAATAATTTCCTCTTGGTCTTAAGCTCTTCCATCTTAGAGGACCCGAGCGAAGCGTCCCTGTCACTGGAATGTCGATGTGACTGTCCTCGTTCCTGACACCCTGCCCCGGTCTCCCCATCAGAGTTTTGGGCAGCTGTGACTTGCTGGGTTTCTCCCAACCTGTGACTGCTGAAACCATGGAACTTCTCGTGTCTGCAGGGAACTAGGAAGGCAATGGAGAGAGGCATTCGTTCATGTGTGTCCTTGATCCCTGCATCAGTAGTATCTCTGAACTACTGATTTGCAGATTCAGAGTAAGATGTACCAGAAGCATTCCTGTCATGCTTAGGGTCAGGCCTAGCTTACTGTGCATAATGTTAGGCCTGTCCTCCAGAACTTTCTGGCCTGTCCATCCTGGCTCCCAGCCTCCAGATTTCCCACCACTGATGAATTCACGCCTGCACACTGTCCTCCTCAAAGGCTTCTAGGCCCATCATGTCCAGGCTGTCTACACACAGGCATGGATATGGCCTCTAGTCCTTCCGGGATGATCGTCAACTCACAATCCATACGCTAATACCAGAAATGCACAGATCTAGAGCAGAGGACCAGGTCGTTTCACACAAAAGACCGTCTTTTGACAGCAGGCTAAAATCCCAAATAATGATCTTTAGCAGATTAGGCCTCCCTAGAAGCTTGTCCTTAAAATAGGAAGTGTGTCATTTGATCAAGAGTAGATGGCAAGTTGGTGCTACAGAGTAGAAAGAAAACATATTTGAAGTCTGACAAACTTGGAAATGAATCCTGGCTTTGCTACTAAAACCCGTGAGACTGTGGACTCGTTAATTAACCTCCCTGTCCTTCGGTTTCTTTATAAGGTGGGGATTATGATGTCATAGGGTTGAAGTGAGGACTGAATGAGATGCAAAGTACATTGTATAGTATCTGGCCCCAAGTAAGGAGATATTCTTACCGAAGTTATCATTGTGTTCACTACTATTATCTTTATCTGGCTAGTGGATGGAGATGTGAGCTAAGGAAATTCACCCTGCGTAATTTCTAGGCCCATAGCTGAGTTAGATGAAGTCGTAAAAACACCAAAGCCCTTCCAAATCTCCCGTAAAGCTCCCTGAAAATTCTCACCCGAGACCGGTGTTTTCACTAGCAAAAGCCTTTTACTATTTCCATCTCATCACTGGCCAACGGATGCTGGTTGCAACATAGAGAGAGGTTTAATGTATGTAAAGAGCCCAGCTTAGTGCTTGGAACATCGGTGGCCCTCGGTAGATGATTACCGTCACCTTCATCATCGTCGTCACCCGCTAGCATTTTGGTCAATGCAATGCTGCTACAAAGTTTAATCCTACGAGCAGGTCTGGCCCTTGGTCCTCCCACCTTTCCCACCTGCTCATCCCTCTTTGCTCCACTGAGGGTCTCTTTTTGAGGCCCGTCACCATGCTGGCACGGCCTGAATGGCACTGCGTAGGTAGTGCCTTCCCTTGAGACCAGCTCTCCCTGCCTAGGAGCGATCTCATACTTTCTATACCTTTAAAGCATGTTTCCTGAGGGAAGTTTGCCCTGTGTGTCTTTCTGTTTCCCCAGAGCCTCGGATCCACGCTGCCCATGGCAGTGATATTCCTGATGGTTTGTACCATCATTATAACACCTAAGCAGGCCTGATATGTGGAAGAGTCCCTGAAAAGGACAAAGGTATGGCCACACCACAATGGCTCAAATGAAACAGACCAACAGTACCAAGTGTTGGCAAGGGTGTGGAGCAATTGAAACTCTCATACACCTGCTCATGGGCGTGTAAAATGATACAATCACTTGGGGAATTTTTTTTTTTTTTTCCAGTATCCGTTGAAGCTAAATCTGTGCCGGCTCCTTTGACTCAGCAATCCCACCCCTGGGCATATACGTGCGGGGAAACAATTCTTCATTGATCTCTTCCATTTTTTGCATATCTTGCAAGCATAGCACTGAATGTCCTTTATTCCAGACTAGGTTTTCAAGGATGTTTTATAGTGAACAGCCTTGAAATATAGAGTTAGTGATTCTTTGGAGCAAAGGGCCAGTTTGCTTATAGCCTTGGGACACAGATACCATATCTGCTTTCGGGATTGAGGGCAGGTGTGCTTGCTGTACATTTTAAGAGATTTGGGTTCCCTAAGCTTTTGTAATAATGCAACATACTGTGTGTGCAGACCTCATCTGGCCCTCTCTGCATAACCCTGTGGGAATTGAGTTTCAAGGCACTGGTGCAAAAATGTGAATGCCTTAAGACAGTCTCTTCAGCAAGTGGTGCTGGGAAAACTGGACAGCGACATGCGGAAGAATGAACCTGAACCACTTTCTTACACCATACACAAAAGTAAACTCAAAATGGATGGAAGATCTCAACGTAAGACAGGAAGCCATCAAAATCCTCGAGAAGAAAGCAGGCAAAAACCTCTTTGATCTTGCCCGCAGCAACTTCCTACTCAGCACGTCTCCGGAGGCAAGGGAAACAAAAGTAAAAATGAACTACTGGGACCTCATCAAAATAAAAAGCTTCTGCACAGCGAAGGAAACAATCAGCAAAACTAAAAGGCAACCAACAGAATGGGAGAAGATATTTGCAAACGACATGTCAGATAAAGGATTAGTATCCAAAATCTATAAAGAACTTCTCAAACTCAACACCCAAAAAACAAATAATCCAGTGAAGAAATGGGCAAAAGACATGAATAGACACTTCTCCAAAGTAGACATCCAGATGGCCAACCGACACATGAAAAAAATGCTCAACATCACTCATCATCAGGGAAATACAAGTCAAAACCACAATGAGGTACCACATTACACCTGTCAGAATGGCTAACATTAGCAACTCAGGCAACAACAGATGTTGGCGAGGATGCGGAGAAAGAGGATGTCTTTTGCACTGCTGGTGGCAATGCAAGCTGGTGCAGCCACTCTGGAAAACAGTATGGCGGTTCCTCAAAAAATTAAAAATAGAACTACCCTATGACCCAGCAATTGCACTACTAGGCATTTATCCACGGGATACAGGTGTGCTGTTTCGAAGGGACACATGCACCCCCATGTTTATAGCAGCACTATCAACAACAGCCAAAGTATGGAAAGAGCCCAAATGTCCATCGATGGATGAATGGATAAAGAAGATGTGCTATATATATATACACACACACACACACACAATGGAGTATTACTTGGCAATCAAAAAGAGTGAGATCTTGCCATTTGCAACTATGTGGATGGAACTGGAGTGTATTATGCTAAGTGAAGTTAGTCAGAGAAAGACAAAAATCATATGACTTCATTCATATGAGGACTTTAAGAGACAAAACAGATGAACATAAGGGAAGGGAAGCAAAAATAATATAAACACAGGGAGGGGGACAAAACGGAAGAGACTCATAAATCTGGAGAACAAACTGAGGGTTACTGGAGGGGAGGGGGGATGGGCTGAATGGGTGAGGGGCATTAAGGAATCTACTCCTGAAATCATTGTTGCGCTCTATGCTAACTAACTTGGATGTAAGTTTAAAAAACCAATTAAATGAAAATCAAAAATAAAATAAAAACCACCTAAATGCCCTTTAAATGGCTACATTATGGTACATTCACACAATGGAATGCTACACAGCTATAGCAAGACAATGATTTCCGCAGCACACACAATAGGAATAAACTTCAAAAATAAGTTGGATAAAGAAAAACTAGACAGAAGAGGACACACGTAATAATTCTATTTGTATGAAGTTCAAAAGCGTGCAAAACTATGGTGACAGAGGCTTGAACAGCGGTTAGCTTTGTGTGCGGGCATATTGATTGGGAACAGACATGCGGGACACTTTCTTGGGCTGCGCACATTTTAGCTCTCGATCTAGGCGGTGGTTCTATGGATGCACACACACACACACACACACACACACACACACACACACACACACATGTATAAATCCACCGAGATATTGCTAAAGGTCTGTGCACTTCGCTGTATACTATACGTGGACAAACGAACAAAAGAAAGGAGTGGTGCATGTGGCCATTGTCTCTAGGTCACTGTTAAACGGGCACGTTGTACAAAGCTTAAGGAAGAATGCTAGAAACCTTTTCTTTCATTTCTCCAGGTGCCCATTGGCACCTGGATTGATCTGGTTGCCCGTGACGCTAATAGCTAGGGGATTGGAAGCTGGGGATGGGAGTCACAGCAGGGACGGGCCCTGGACTCAGCAGGTGGGCTTGCGGCTGCCATTCCTAGGGCGACCCAGGGCCCCGAACCCGGAGGAAAAGCAGTTGAAGGTATTCACAGTCATGCCTGGAGTGGTGCAGGCCCAGCCCTTTGGTTCTAGGGGCAGAAGCCCCCTCTCTGAGCCTAGATTAAGGGGCTGAGGACTGAAACTTGTACCACAGCATGTCAGTGGGTTAGCGGAGGCTAACTGTGGGCTGAATACAGGCTCCTCCCTCTCTGCAGTGTGGTTCTCCTCACCCCAGTTGAGGACCAGCACCACCGCCCTGTTGAGAAGCGGCTGACAGCTCTGAGTAAATCCCCGTAAGCAAGGGGGCAGGTGTTTTATTGACTCTAAAGCTTTCTCAGTAGCTGGGTACATATTTAATAAAAATCTTAGGCTTCAGGGGAAGACATGGGAAGGCAGAAGGGAGAACAGTTGCCCTCTGGGCTTGGGAGGTTAGCAGTCTGGCCAGTCCCTAATAACTCATTCATCCAATATTCATCTTTTAAGTTATTACAGTCACCATGTGTCTCTAAGGAACACGTTTATTAGTGTCCACTAAGATAATTCGCCCAATGTACTTCAAGGCAACTGACATTGTTCCCGGAAGTGCATTTCTTTCCGGATTTCTCCATGGCTGCCTTTCAACGTTGGGCCTGTTGTGTTCGTATTTCTCCCATAGTCCCCAGTGGAGGGTGCTCACTTTCTACTGTTGTCCCAGGCTTTCGAGCTGGCCCAAGGGGAAGGAGACTGAGAATCCACCTGCGGCCTAGGATTCTTACAACCTGCACAACGCCAGCAGCTTGGGTGACATCTAGGATCACTGCAGGGGCTGGGCTTGCCTCCAATCAGTCTGCTTTTCCCCATGCTCTAGGGGAATGTTGTAGAAGGGAAGGCATTTGTGGAGCTCTGAGCGATCCAAAGCACCTGCTTTTGTGCCCTGCACGTGTATTAAATCCCAGAGCATCTCTCGTAGTTTCACAAACTGCAAAGCTCCTTTCACAGCGGGCTAGACCGGCGCGCCTGAAACACTGCAGTGTGCACACGACCCCCCGGGGCATCCTGTGCAAGCACAGACTCTGATTCAGCAGGTCTGGGCCGGGGCTGACGTGCTGCATTTCTAACCAGCCTGCGTGTCAGCGCTGCTGGGGCACAGACTCCACTTGGAGGAGGGGGAGCCAGACCGGCTCTTCTCTGCCCACTTACGGCCTGCCGGGCATCCCTTTTGGAATCAGATAGAGGATTCTTAATGACCGCAGACATTCCTCTTAACTCTGACACTTTAACAATCTCCAACCCTCGCAGGTTCCAGAGTACCTTCCCGGAATCGGCTGCCCGATTCCACACAGGACACTGTTTCGTTTGTCAGTCCTCAGGGTCCCCGTGCCCAGAGCTTGGAGCACAGACTGACTTCACAGGAGGGGAAGGAAGGAAGCAAAACTCCGAGGGAATTTTTAAGCACAGAATGGGAAGGTGGTTTATCTTCTTTCTTTTCACTGTATTTAGAGTCATTCTTTCAGAGAGCTTAGCTTTAATTAATAAGTCCTTTACTTTTACGGCTGGCTGCAGTTTCCTGCTATTTAGTTAAATTGGGTTTTCACGTTCACAAGTTCAAAGCAGCTTCCTCCTCTTCGTTTTAAGGAGTAGTGCATAAACAAACATCACTCTTCAGCGGCATCCATCGAGTCCCACACTGCTCTGCTGTTACATGGTGAATTCATTCCTTCATTCGCTCATTCGTTTATTTCACAAATATGTATTGAGCAGCAACTATGTGCTGTGGGGGGGTGGGGGTGGTGGGGATAAAATGGTGAACAAAGCAAACGGGGTCCCTGTTGTCACAAAGCAGGTTTTTCTAGTAAGGACAGCAGATGCTTTCAGAGGTCAGGAAGGCGTTTGTAGAGAATGGTCAGGGTGGCTTCCTCTCCGGTTTCTGGCAGAGGATTGAGTGCAAATTGCCCTGTCCTTTTTTGCTTTCTCTTCTATTTCTTAAAAAATGTTTATTTATTTAAAAAAAAATTTTTTTTTCAACGTTTATTTATTTTTGGGACAGAGAGAGACAGAGCATGAACGGGGGAGGGGCAGAGAGAGAGGGAGACACAGAATCGGAAACAGGCTCCGGGCTCCAAGCCGTCAGCCCAGAGCCCGACGCGGGGCTCGAACTCACGGACCGCGAGATCGTGACCTGGCTGAAGTCGGACGCTTAACCGACTGCGCCACCCAGGCGCCCCAAAAATGGTTATTTATTTTGAGGGAGAGAGAGGGAGAGAAAATCCCACGCAGGCTCTTCACTGTCAGTGCCGAGCCTCACAGGGGGCTTGATCTCACAACTCTGAGGTCATGACCTGAACTGAAATCAGAGTTGGACACTTAACCCACTGAGCCGCCCAGGTGCCCCTTGCTTTCTCTTCTCTTAATGTCGAACCCAGCGGGAGGAGAGGGAAGGGCAGAGGGAAAAGAAGGAAGCCTTGGGTGGGAGGTGAGGAAGGAGCTACGATCTACTTTAGAGTCAGGAAAGTGACTGAGCTCTGTGTAAATTACCTGTAAGGGGAGCGGAGTTTGGAAGGAACTTTATCTTCCTCCCCATCCCTTCCCCTATGCCACCACTGTCAAAAGATTCTTCCGTGAATCCAATAGTGGAGATTATTTCAGAAGGAAGATAAATTGCTAATGGCACGAAAGCGTTCCTCCATAGAGCACAGGAGTGACAAGTCCTCAATCCTCGCCCTGCTAATGTACCAACCTCATGACAAGAAGCCAAAATGAGAGGAATATTCCTCAATTTCTCCGCATTACTAGAATTCAGTATTTGCGCAGCACTTGATCTTGGCCAAGCGCTTAACAGTCATTCCCTGGCTCATCGTCGCAAGTCTTGATGAACAGACCTCAGGATAAAAACCTACATTTCCTCGTGTTGGCTGAGAAAGGGAGTGGAGGCAGAGAGTGTGTGTGACGGGGACAGGGCAGGGGCACATGGAAAGGAGGCTCATGGAGAAAGGAGATGTGGTCTCTGTCCTTCTTATGAAACCAAGAGCAGCTCTTTTCACCTTTCCAGGACTTTATGTTCATAACTGTAAAATGAGAACACGAATACCTGCCTCCCCTCCTACGGGAGACTGAGGAATGTGTTAAAATGTGCTGTAAAGAGTGAAGTGCATTTGGAGGGAGGTATTATATGGATGCACATCATGGAAAGGCATGCCCCCAAACACACAGCTGTCCTGACTCACACCTGCTGAGGGCCTGTGCTAACCCCATCACACACATTGTGTCATTTAATCCTCCTCTGGGCTCCCGGGACGTGGATGCCACGGTCACCAGCAGTTTGCAAACGAAGAAATGAGAGCACAGAAAAGGATAAGGGTCTTTCCCAAGACCTTGGGGTTAGCGATAGCGGAACTGGGGTTTGACCCTCAGGAGTCTGGCTTTTGAGCATGGGAACCGAGCCCCTCCCACCCCCCTTGGGCTTCCCACCCCCTCTCTGTGCGCGCAGCCAAAGCTCAATTATCTGCCTGTGGATTATCTGTAGCTATTTCATTCCATTCCAAGCTGACTTTTCCTGCCATGCAGTCCAGCTCATTAGTTGGCAGGGGGCTCGGGGACTTAGAACTAATCCTAATATTAAGTAAAGAGCAAAGCATAATTAGGAAGATAAATCTTCTGGGGGGAAAAATGTATGTAACAGACTCCAAAGTCAAGCATGGGTAATTTTTCCCATCTTCTAGATGATCTACACCACTGTTCTCCTTTTCTAGCAGATAACTATGGGATGGTGATAGATTAAAAAAAAAAACAAAACTTTTTTTTTTCTAATTAGAAGGGAATGTGTTCTCATCGCACAACTTTTAGGAAATCGTGCGTACTATGAAGAAGAGAAAACTCACAACGCCAGCATGCTGACAAAGAACACTCCTACCATTTCGGTGGGTACTTTTTTCAGTGCCTTTTAAACACAAATACCTAAATACTATATGTGAATTCTTAAAAGCTGCTTTTTTCCACTTCATATCATATGGAAAAATACGTGTCAGAAACGTTGATGAACACCATCATTTTACTTGGCTCCATTTGGCCTTCGAGAACTCAAGGAGAACTCATAGGGATGTGGCGTAATTGGTTTCATTCAGACCCGGCTACGAGAGTCACGATTGCCACCTACCTCCCATCATTTCCTAGCTCATTCATTCAGCAAACCTGCCAGATGTTGGGATGAAAAGAAAAATGAGATTCAGTTCGGATCCCTGAAGAGTCCACGGTCTTGTGTCAGAGACTCTGCATCGATGTTTTTGTCTGGCCCAATTTCATTGTCTTCTGTGGTCCCCTCCTTCCTTGCCTACACAGGCTAAGAGGTAGCTTTGTCACTGGAAGTGGTCAGGTCTTATTTGCTAACCCTCCCCCACTTCCAGTCCCTTCCCTTTTTTTTTTTTTTTTTTTTTTTTTTTTTTTTTTTTTGGCCTCTGGGTTTAACAGTAGCATAAAACTAATTTATAGCTCTTGCCAGGAAGAGGACAAATTTTCATCTCAGCCCGTCATGCGAAAAGCACTAGAACAAATGAATAATTGTTGACCCGCGCTACCTATTAGAGACGGTGCTGGGGTCACCTCGTTTGTTGTTTTAACACATGAAATTAAGGGCCCTGGTGAGGCTTTCCACGGGGACTGAATTGGTAATGAGAACATCGTCTTTGTGGGTGACCTCTCCTAGCGCCATGTTCCTGGCGGGGAGGGGGATGGAGCCTCACCCACGACTGTCCCCCCATCCCCTGAGAAGGGCAGCTTCTGCCTGTGTCCACTTTTGATTGTAGGTTCAGAGCCATTTTAGCCCAGGGTCCTTAATAATTAGCATATGCCTGTAGAGCAATTAGAATAGGCTGGATTCTGTGTGACGTGTTGAGGGGACATGGCCATTGACTTTGCTGTTTTGGCCATCAGGGAGCTCACCAGAACCTGCCATATGTGAAGCCATATGTTTCTGCAATAGAAGAGTTCATGGAGAGAAGCAGGCTGTGCTCTCTTCAGTATCAAATGGCTTGAGTTGTAGGAAAAGGCTTGTGCAGGGGGTGACTCTTGAAATGGGCCAGAAACAATAGATGAGGACTGGGTGGTGGACAGATGAGGGGAAAGTGCTCCTGGAGGATGGAGAACAGCTTGACCACGGACAGGAGCTAGTCTTCGCCAACCGATGAGACCTCAGCAGAGGAACGAGAAATAAGGCCGGGCAGGAACCGTACAGTCTGATTACTGAGAGCTCTGAAAGCAAGACCGGGGTGGGGGGCAGACGTGGTGGCCGAGGGTTTCACAACACTTTCAATCTGTTCCACATCCTGGATATATGACCATGATACCAAGGCTCTATTGAATGCCTTGTAATATGAGTATCTAAAATGATGACAAATTGTCATAATTGTCATATGTGTGTGTAGAGAGCAGATGCACACAACAGGGGCTCAACAGGTATTTTAGTAACACGTTAAACTGGTCATTCTTATGCCCTCTTTCCAGTCAAGAGCTATGGCCTTGAATCATCACTAGCATTTTTAAAAGTGTTCTCATACCTAGTGTCTCGGGTAATCCTGAGCATAGGTAAGGTCACCCAGTCGATGACATTTGCTGGCCGGTATTCCCTATGTTCCAGGCATTGGTCTAGGCCAGCAGATGAAAACGTTAAAGGACAGCAAGGCTGAGTTTCAGTGGAAATTGTGCCTGGCCATGCTGACTCTGGAAGATACAGGTGGCAGGAAGGGAAAATGCTTTTCCTAGAGATTGGGGTATCGTGCAGGAGAATCAACCAGAGAATAAGTACAAAGAGTAAGAAAATTCAATAAAGTGGCAGGGTTACAGGAGCCTACTTTCTTCTAGCCACTGGGCCCTGACCTGATGACAGTAAGGTTTATAGGGCTAGATCTTTTGGATTGTTGAGTACAGTCCTTGGGCAGAAAGAAGAGTAGCGAAAGCTTCCGGACCGTTAGGATAATTCTCAACAAAGGCATTCGTACACTAGCCAGGGAAGCCACTTTTGCTGTTACGAGGAGCCACAGTCCATGTCTTGAAATAGGCAGGGGAGGGGGGGATGCTGTGGGATAACGCAGTATTCTAAAACGGAGATCAGAAGCCTTGGTGAGCCTCGCGAAAGCCTCCGGGTCCTTCCTGTTCTGTATTCAGCACGTTGCCATCCCACAGACCGACTGGAGCCACTACCAAAGGACAGTGTGAGAATGTGAAATGAGAATCAGCTCGGACAGAGGGGAAATTGGTAGAAATTATAAGCAGTACTTTGCTTCAGCCCGTATGAATATGTGTCTGCTGTCTCTAAAAACGATGAACGAGCAAAAGGAATCTCAGAAAAGATAGAAAATCTGAACACATGAGTTGCTAAGAAGCAACAGACATCGTGGTCACTCCCTCCTCTCCCAGAGCTCTCCCAGGATGCAACCACAGGCCAGATGGTTTCAGAGGGATTCTTTACCAAGATCTTTGCCAAACAAATGACCTTCATCCTGCTTAAATAAAATAATAAAATTTAATGAAGATAACACAAAAAGAAAACCCTAGGCTAATCTCATGAGTATCATTGTAAAAATCTGAATAAAATGGTAGCAGGTCGTATATAGCAGCAGCACGTGGAAAGAATTATATCCCTAGGCCAGAAAGGGTTCATATCAGGAATGTAAGGATGTTTCAATATTTAGAAAGCTATTAAATGATTCGCCATTTAAATAGGTCAAAAAGATCTTCCTTGATGTTGAAAAGACATTTGATAAAGTGAAAAATGAGAGAAAAGTATCCAAATCATACATCTGGTTAAGGGACTCGTATCCAGAATACGTAAAGAACTCTTACGACTCATCAACAAAAAGACAGCTAACCCAATTTAAAAATGGGCAAAGGAGAAGTGTTGAATCACTATATGGTATGGCTGAAACTAATATTACACTGTATGCTAATCAAGCAGAATTTACATAGAAACTTAAAAAAATGGGTAAAGGATTGGAAGGTGCATTTCTCAAGAGAAGATATATAAATGGCCAACAGGCACGTAAAAAGATGCTCAGCATCACTAGCTCTTAGGGAAATGCAATTCAAAACCACAATAAGAAACCACACCCCCTAGGATGGGTAAAGTAAAAAAGATGATAAGCATTGGTGAGGATACGGAGAAATTGGAACCCTCATACACTGCTGGTGGAAATATAAAATGGTGCAGTTGCTTTGGATGACATTCTGACAGAAGGTTAAACACGGAGTTACCCTATAACCCACTAAGTACATACCCAAGAGAAGTGAAAACTTATGTTCACACAAAGACTTTTACAAAATGTTTATCGCAGTATCATTCATAATAGCTGAAGGCTGGAAAAAAACAAATGCCCATCAACTGACAAATAAATACACGAAATGTCTGTATCCACTCAAGGAATATTATTAGGCAACAAAAGGAATGGAGTATTAACACGTTCCAACATAGATGAATCTTGAAAACATTATCCTAACTGAAAGATTCCAGTCACCAAAGACACAACTTGTATGATTCCATTTGTATGAAATGTCCAGAGTAGGCAAATCCTACAAAGTCGATTAGTGGCTTCCAGGGGCTGGGGGGGCTGGGGGGAGGAGGGAATTCAGGGCTCTCTAATGGGTATGGGGTTTCTTTTGAGGGTGATGAGAATGTTCTAAAATTAGCTTGTGGTAATGGTTGTGCAACTCTCTGAAGATATGAAAACCAACTGAATTACACACTTTCGAAGGTGTATGAAGTCTATCTTAATAAGACTTATAAGCAATAGAACCAGACAGAAACTTTCTTAACAAGTAGGCCGGTATCATTTATAATGGGCAACCTCGGGAAACATCACTGAAACCTGGAGCAGATCAAGAATGCTCACTGTACTCTTATTCTTTAAGATTCCACAGCAAATAGCCGAAGCAATTTGACAGGAGAAAAAATGAGAGGTGTAAAGATTCGGAAAGGAAGGGACTAACTGGAAAATTACCATAAACAGTAAAGAACTCAGTAAAGCACAGGTTTAATAAATATAAATTAATAGTTTTCATAAGTTCAAACACAAACCAGTTATACACATTAAAAACAATACCTAGGAATACAGTTTACGAGAAACATTCACAAGCTTATAAGGAAAAAAAGTTTAAAATGCTACCGAAGAACGCAAAGAATTGAGTAAATAAAAAATATGATCTATTCAATAGGATGGTTCACTATGATAAGCAGGTTGACATTCCATAAATTTAAGAAGACCATCACAAATGCGTGATTGGGTTAAAATGGGCTAAACACAACCAAACAAGTTGATTTAAAAAGTTTATATATATATATATATATATATATATATATATATATGTATATAAAAGCATGCGACTATAGTCAGGACATTACGGAAAAGTGAGTGGCAGTGAACGAGACTAGCTGACCGACTTGTTTTAAAACCAAGAATGAGTTACAGTAATGAAAGCAATGTGGTTCTGCTGTGTGACAAAACAAACAGGCCAGTGGAACAGCACAGAGTTAAAAAATACACTCAAATAGATATGGGTCTATTTAGTACACTTAGTAGAGCAGAAAGTCACCACTGCGTATCATTAGAGAAAAGACTCTCCAGCTCTCCTAATGAGTTTTAAAATCTGCATCTCCGTTGATCCACAGAAGTGAGCTGAGAGAGAGCTTATGGACCTGGGGAAGATAGTGTGTGTAGAAAAGTCAGGACACAGCAGTGACCTGCTTAGGCCGTTGGCCAGATGACACATGGCAGCAAGAATTCTTTTTTTTTATTTAAAAAAAAAATTTTTTTTTTTAAACGTTTATTTACTTTTGAGACAGAGAGAGATAGAGCACGAACGGGGGAGGGGCAGAGAGAGAGGGAGACACAGAGTCGGAAGCAGGCTCCAGGCTCCGAGCTGTTAGCCCAGAGCCCGACGCGGGGCTCGAACTCACGGACCGCGAGATCGTGACCTGAGCTGAAGTCGGACGCTTAACCGACTGAGCCACCCAGGCGCCCCGGGAGCAAGAATTCTTAATAGTTGTGTCATTAAGGATAGATGAAAACAACTAGAAAGAATGCCCGCCAGATCCAACCATCGACGGCACACAGGCTCTCTGTGTATCAGCTCACAAAGGCTAATTATTAAAATTTCAAGAATCTTGTGAGCTGATTATGAAGTGCACCCATTGTTAAAATTAAATTATGAAAATAATTAGATAAATTATATTAAGGGCAATGGTAATATGGGACAGTTGGGTGGTTCAGTTGGTTAAGCATCTGCCTCTGATTTTGGCTCAGGTCGTGATCTCGCGGTTCCTGAGATCAACCCTGCATTGGGCTCTGCGTGGGTGGTGTGGAACCTGGTTGGGGTTCTCTCCCTCCCTCCCTCTCCCTCTCTCTCTCTCTCTCTCTCTCTGCTCCTCCCCCCCACGCGCTCTCTCTCAAAATAAATAAAACTTAAGAAAAAAAAAGAACAAAGGTAATAAATACTCCAAACTCATCACTTCCTGATTATTTTGCTTACATGTATTCTTGAGGTCATTCACATATCAATAAATCTGTATTTGTATCTTTGTATGGTGGAAATACGAAATAATGGTAAGCATCTTCTCCCAGCTTCATGAAAAATGACACCTTGCTAGCTTGAAATTAACTACGGTGGGGGCATTTATACCATGGAAATTGGCAAATGCTGGAAACCAGGGCTCAATTTTCTGGGTTTTTGATTGTCTAGACTAAAGAAAGCGATGGAGAAAATGTTAATAAGGCACAGTAAACTTAAAAGTGTGTTGTGTGTGTGCCTGTTACTTTGTGTGGGATAGCACACAGTGTTGGGAAGTTTAGTATTCTAAAATCGTTAAGTTCAGCCAAGAGGTTGTTCGCGTCACTGATGAGTGAGTGATATTCTGACATTTACCTTTGTGGTTTCACTTGCGTCTCATTAACATAAAAGCAACTGTCAACCAACAGTCATATGGAAATCACACGTATTCATCAGTGGTGTGGTGGCTTCTTGTTGTAATCTGATTTTATTAAGTAGTGGCTGAATTGTACCCATAGGTTGCCTAGGGGTACAAGAATTCAGCAAGCCCCGCGAAGGCATTCTGCGCAGCTGTGTGGAATTTACAACTAAAACTATTGCATATTTTATTATTGTATTAAAATTGTGTCACGCATCCTTTATGTTACTGAACCTGTGTACATATGTGTATGCAGGCTTCCCCCCCCCCAAGAGCTGCTTGTTAAATATCTACCAGAATATCACTTCGTTGGCCCCTCAAAACTTGGACACAATTGTGGGCAAAAGCAGGGAATCTTTAGGTTGGCTAATGTTAACTTTCCACTCTTGATGGAATGGGAGCCTAACATATGTATGTATTAAGTTCAGTTATAGTTGTTACACACCTCAAATTATGAATATGTTTAAGATTTCTAACCGTTTCTCATCTGAAAGAGCCTAGCTGAGTAAGGGTCCTCTGAAGCCAGAGTGTCCTCTGTCTACACCTCCAGTGGTATGTCCCACATGGTGAATGAGGGGGCTTCCAACCCACTTGTGACAATATTGATGGTCCCTTCCTGCTCCTGACTCATAAAAGAAGTCGATGAGGGTCAATGAGTCCTGAAGTGGACATAAATCCTGAGACTACCCTGTATAACCTCTGACCTTTTAGTGGCTGTTGCCTTAAAATAATTGGCTGAGCTGCCGGGCATTAGGGTGGGGGAATGGGCATGTTGGGGGCTCCACAGAACCGAGACCTTTAAATGGACCCCATAATTCTCATTCCACACTTAAGGCTACACTGGAAATTTATAGACTATGGTCTGGGAATCTTTGCAGGCCCTAGACGTGTTTTTTTTGCGCCTGTAGATCTAGGAAATGAGTATCTCTTGACATTGTAACAAACACCCCAGATAAATAGTATATGCCCGCTGCAGATGGAGAGCTGTGCCTCATGGAGATATTTCCAGGCGTGAGTCCTGACCAAGGGCAGAATCAGCGGCTTCGTGATTGTGAGGAGAGGATCAGTAATTTGGCCCATCTTCTTGTAGCCTGGCTGAGACTTGAATCGGGGAATACAGGGGCTGAAAGGTGCCCAAACTGCTTACGCAGGAAGGTCGTACCTGTGGACTGATCTTGTAAGCTGTTTATGTTACTGAAAAAAACAGGGGTGCCTGGGTGGTTCAGTTGGTTGAGCATCTGATTCTTGATTTCAGCGTGGGTCAGGATCCCAGGGTGGTGGGATCCAGCCCTGTGTTGGCTCTGTGCTGAGTGTGGAGCCTGATTGAGGCTCACTCTCTCTGTCTCTCTCTGTCTCTGTCTCTCTCCCCCTCTGCCCTTCTCCCTGATTCATGCATGCTGTCTGTGAAAACAAACAAACAAACAAACAAACAGGTAAGACTGTATCTGCATATCACTATTTAATGCTCTTCTTATAGAAAAATAGAGTCACATATATTGCACTGAAAATGTACTAGAAGTACAGATACCAGAATATTAATTGTGGCTATCTCTGGGTGGGATTATGGGTAACCTTTTTCTTAGTGGTTCTCTATATGTACTGGGTTTGTAATTAGAAAAATGTTATTTTAAAAATAATGTGTGTGTGTGTGTGAGAGAGACAGAGAGAGAGAGAGAGAAGGAGGGAGGGATAGAGGGGAAATACAGCAAGAACAAAACCAAAAGCACTTCCGTTTACAGCTTCTGTCGGCAGCCAAGCCCAGGGCTCCCCACCTGAGCTGGTCCTGACCCACAGCACTCAGAGTTCTCAAGCCAGCGCGGAATCCTGGGGGGGGGGGGGGGGGGGGGCAGCAGCTGAAGGCATAATTCAGCAGGGGCGGCCGAGAAGCCTTCAGCTTAGCTCATGATGGCTAGTGTTCCGGACCTTCCCAGGAGACTGAGCTGTGCGTCCTCCCGGGAGACGCCGGGGTCCCCCACTTGTTAGCCCCATGTCCACCTTCCAGGGGAGGTGAGAGACGGGCAGGCCCAGCCCTGTCTAGGGTGCGTGGGGTTGCTTCCTAACGGCCAGTCGGCCGAATGGATGGATGAACTTCTGCTTCGCTCCGGAGTCAGCTTTCACACAGCGCCTGGGTGAGGAATGGTTTGCACCAGGAGCTCCCATCTATCTCGACTCTTGTGTGTGTTACCGAGCTGATATAGTGCTGCTACAAACCACTCTGGATACTTAAAATCTGGGAGGCATTTTTCAAACTCTGCCACCAGCAGCTGGTGTTTAGTGGCTTAGACGTGGGGTTTTGATGTGCCCTGGAATCAGAGCAAATCACCCTCTGGAAATAGAAAAATGCTGTGACATGGGCCAATGAAGGACTGGAATTTGAGCCCAGCATTTGCCTGGAGCTAGTTGATTTCTCCATTCCTAAGCTTGAAGTCAGAGGCAGCCCCTTAGAGAAATAATATGCTGCTATACTCTGTGACTGCTGGGAGTCTAGAATTGATAGTCGGCGAGAATGGTTGCTTTGAACAAATTCTACTGCTGAAATTTGGCCATCATTGTCACTGCTGATTCAGTTGCAGGCAGCTCTGGAGATAAGAGGCAACAAATTTCCCCTGGGCCCTCCGGTCCATGGTCTCCATGGAACTTTTAGTTAAAACGAGGGTCTGCACGGACTGCACCTGAAAGGGCCTAGGAAAGACTTTCCAGAAATCAGGCACGGAGTCAGAAAGAAAGGGAATGCACGACTGGCATGCTCATATCCGTCTGGCTGGCTTCCACGAGAATATGGGTGAAGAACTATGCTGGTTATGCCCAAGAGAAGTAAGATCGGGAAGAAGTTAAGAGCATGGGGGTTTGAATCCCAGTGGAGCTGCTCATATGCTGTGCCACCTTGGGCAAGCTGCTTAACCTCTCTGAGCTTCACCTGTAAAATTAGGCCAATAATAAAACTTCCGTCATAGGGCAATTTTAATAATTAAAAGAGAGATTCAGGTACCTTAGCACCTTGCCTGGTATAGAGTCGTTGCTAATCAGTGTTAGTGGTAGTGACGATGATGCTGATTCTCTGAACTTAGTGAAGCAGGATAGTTGGAAGGGATGGAGGTAGAACTGTAATCTGACCATGGCGGGGGCGGGGGGGGGCAGTGACCATTTCTTAAGGGAAATGAATGTTTTCAGCCTAACTAGACCTTGAAAACTGTGATTAGGCTCTGTTGATAGGACAGACAGACGTTCCGGAAAAGTACTTCTAATGTCCTTTAAGTGAAACCTTATGGGGGACATTTTCTTTGTACCTCGGGAAACGGCTTGGGGATCTCAGGGCTGTGAAGCCACCGCGTGGGACAGGAGATGACTGCTTCTGTTGTCGCGCAGGTTTCTCTTCCCAAGGGCTCCCAAGCCCTTCCTCTCCGGGAGCTGGCTGCTTTGGGGCTTTACTCCTGCTCCTCGTGTGCATCAACCCCTACTGACCTCAGAAGGGCTCAGAAGTCATCTTGGAGAAAGTCTTCCAAAGGGCAGCCGATTCTGTCTCTGGGGAAGCAGAGGGCGTTCAGCCCGTCCCGCTGTGAGAGGCTTCGGGGCCCGAGGGCGCCTCCACACTAGAGCCCTGTGGGAAGGTACCATCTGGACTTTCAGGAGAGTTCTTAGCTATCAACGGGGGAGGGACACATCACCCGGGCGTGGACGCCGAGGACACATTCAGAGAACAGGGCCACACTCTCCCCATGTGCTCCTTTTAGCCCAAAGCCTCTCCTCCAGAGCTCACCTCCCGTCACCCGTGCAGACGGAGACAGAAGTGAGTCATGTGTGAGCCAACACAGGCGCTTGTGAGATGGAGCTGCTGGCAGATCCCCAAGCTGGCTGAGGTAGAAACTTGGCCTGAGAGCTCACAAGGCAGGACCAAGCCTGGGAATCTGTGCCACTTGCTGGTTTCCATAGGGTGTTCGCTCGCTCGCGTGATCTCGTTTTCGTTCTCCCCCAGCCCCCTGAGAGAGGTCTAAGCCCTGCGAGGCTATGTGATGGATGAGAAAACAGAATCGGAGAGGTGGTAAGACTGGCCTAAGGCCCCACCGCTAAGACAGGGCAGGGTGGTGGCCAAGTTGTGGCTCCGTTCCTAGTTTATACTTTTCTCTCCGCCACCCCCCACCCCAGAAAGAGGTTCAAACCAGTACTTGCTAAAGAGCTTTCCCCAAGAACCCGTGGCACTTTGTTCACAGCCTGCCATTAATCCTTACAGGCATTCTGGAGCAGCGGGTGGCTAACATTATAATGATTATACCGATCGTTATCATGATACGGGATCACTAGGACCGGGGTATGACTTCCTTAATGCCACGCTTCTCTGTGGCACGCATGTATACGTACATACGCATACATACATACATACCCGCATGCACCCACCCCCCCCAACCACCACACATACACCCCTACGCTAAAGAGGAACGTGGCGAGACAGCTAAGTGCTAAGAACGAGGCCTGAGGCCCCAGGACTCGGAAGCAGGAACGCCCTGGGATTTTTCTGATGCTCCAGTGATACAAAAGCCTTTGCAGATGACACACACAGGGCGTGGACACAATCAGAGAAAGTTTTGGGGATCGTCACAGGCTCGACTGCAGGTAGCAAATAAAGGTGCTGCGCCTCTCCCGGGCGGGAAATGTAAGGCCACAGACTGTTCTGGGGAGGAGAAGGAAAACCGTGTACGGAGGCCCACCCATGCCTTCCAGGCTCCTGTAGGGGCGGCTGGGAAGTAAGAGAGCCCCCGGGCCTTGCTGTCGGTACCTTCCGCTCTCAGAAGCAGATTGGCTAGACTCAGACGGAGCATGTGAGCCTGCCCCCTCCCCCGCCCCCCAGGACCAGGTCCTGGCACACTGCTGGCCTCAGCTCTTTACGTGGTGATGCTGTCTTGCAGATGAGAAGCGCAGAGGTGGAGTGTGGGAAGGAGGCTGTTTGGGAGCAAGAGACAAAGCCCCAGACCTGGTGCCAGGGAACCCGAATGTTATGGTCTGAATGTTTCTGTCCCCTCCAAATTCATATGTTGAAATCCTAATGCTCAGTGTGACGGTGTTAGGAGGTAGGGCCTTTGGGAGGTGTTTAAGTCACGAGTGGAACCATCAGGTGTGGGATTACTGTCTTATGAAGGAGGCTCTGAAGAGCTCCCGTGCCCCCTATGCCACGTGAGGACCCATGACCCAGAAGAGGGCCCTCATCTGATCACGCCGGCACCCCGACCTTGGCTTCCAGCCTCTAGAACTGTAATAAGTTGCTGCTGTTGCTCAGATGCCCTGTCTGTCGTACTCTGTTATAGGAGCCCGAATAGACTAAGACACTGGAGCACATTGTTCCTGGGTCTTGCATCGGAGGGAGGCCCCTTCCGCCAGCTTCCTGATGACAAGCCCTTCTCCTCAGCCTTACGGAGCCACGCCTCTCATTTGCTTATCATGGTTCACTCAGGCTGCTGTCACAGGATGCCATAAACTGGGTGGCTTAAGCAGCAATCTGTTTCGCAACAGTCCCGGAGCCGGAGACGTCCGCGATCCAGGTGTGGCAGGACTGGTGTCTGGTGAGAGCCCTCTTGCTGGTTTGCGGGTGGCCGTCTTGTTGTATCCCCATATGGCAGTGGGGGCGCTAGACTCTCCCCTGTGAGGACACTAATCCCATCGTGGGGGCTCCACCCCAAAGGCCCCGCCTCCCGATGCCACCCCAGTGGAGGTTAGGGTTTCAATGTGCAAGTTTGGGGTGGAGGTACAACCGTGCATTCCCTAACACTCATCCATCCGTGCAGAAGTGAACTGAGAGTTCAGTGGGAGAAACCGACAAGTTGTTAAGCAAGTACGTTACACGGGGGAGGTGCCCTGGCATGGGGGAGGCGCTGGGGGCCAGAGGATATTTGACAGGGAAACCAACATCATCTTGGGGTGGTAGGGAAGGCTTCCCAGAAGAAGTGACCTCCCTGAGAATGAGCAAGAACTGAGAAAGCAAGGAGAAACAGGGGAGCAGACTTGGCGGCATGGGGAATAGCACGTGCAAAGGTAGGGTTGCAATGTGTAGCCTTCATTCTCTCTCACCTCCCCAGATCTCAGCTTCTCCCCACAGCACCATGCTGCTCAGAGTGTTCCAGGCTGCTGGAGGAAGTTCCAAGCGTATTTGCTCACAAAGATCTAGCAGAAATAAAAATCTGTCACCGTGGGTGCTTGCCGGGGAGGGGTTGTACTGATGTATTTCATCTTTTTGGATGTAATGGTTGTAATGGTTGATTTCAGGTGTCAACTTGGCTAGGCCAGAGTACTCAGATGTTTGGTCAAATACCAGTGCAGATATTGCTGGGAAAGTATTTAGGGTTTTTTTTTGTTTGTTTTTAGTTTTTTAATGTTTATTTTTGAGGTGGGGGGAGAGAGAGAGAGAGAGAGAGGGAGGGAGAGAGAGAGAGAGAGAGAGATACAGAGCCTGAGTGGGAGAGGGCAGAGAGGGAGAGAGACACAGAATCCAAAGCAGGCTCCAGGCTCTGAGCTGTCAGCACAGAGCCTGAGGCGGGGCTCGAACTCACGGACTGTGAAATCATGACCTGAGTTGAAGTCGGATGCTTACCCGACTGAGCCACCCAGGAGCCTCTTCTTTTCTTTTCTTTCTTTTTGGATAAGATTAAAATTTAAATCGATAGACTTTGAGAAGGGCAGATTACTCTTCATAATGTGAGTGGGCCTCATCCAATCAGTTGAAGGTCTTAAATGAAAACAGACTGACCTCCCATGAGGAGGAGGGAATTCTGCCTGCAAATTGTCTTCAGATTCAAGCCACAACATCAATTCTTTCCTGGGTTTCCAGCCTGCCACCTGCCTTGCAGACTTTGGACTTGACAGCTCCCACAATTGCATGAGCCAGTTGCTTAAAATAAATCTCTCTCTTTCTCTCTCTCTTTTGGAAAATAGATCCTATTGGTTCTGTCCTCAAAGAACCCTGACTAATACACTGGGTAAGCCCTGGCATCTTAGGTTGCCTGATTCATTTGAAAGCATTACATCTTATCCACCAGGAAAGACCAAGCTTTCTGGCTTTTCCGACTGATTACAGGTATTCATACTATGATCTGAAAGGGCTGGGTAGAAAAAACACCCCCGAATTCCATTCTTGCCCCAGTTTGGAGTGAGACTCCAGAGCCCAGACAAGCTGATTAACTTCCTAGGAGTCATTTCTTCATCTGTCACACAACCGACAGAGGCTGTTAAGGTGACATGGCAGTGGGGTGGGGGTGGGGGGGATGCTTGTAGTAAAAGGATAAGAGATACTATTTATGTAACGTTTTCAAAAACCAGGACTCACATTACACGCAGTGTCTCATTGAATCCTCACAGCACAGTCATATGGGAGGAATTATCAGCAGCCCCACTCTAGAGATGAGAAAACTGAGGCACAGAGAAGCTTAGCTGCATTGCCCAGGTTCTCATGAAGCTGAGGCAGCCAGGCTGGGCTCTCCTGCTCTCCCAGTGTGCGGGGCCTGGACTGAGACCAGAAGCTCCATCTAATTTGTTTCTCTTCCATGCCATGCCATTGCACAACTCCAGGGGGCCCTCTGCTTTCACACAGACTGCAGGGACTGGTGCCCTACGGTCTGGCAAACTGGTGGCCCTGTTTCCGCTGGCCTCCTCACTTTAGGATCCTGATGCCGAGACTGGAATAAAGACAGTGAAGTGAGGTTCAACCAGGGACACCTGTTCATATCCCAGCTAAAGAAGAGAGGTGTTTACAGCCGCTTATTTCCACTAACACGTGGCCTGGAAAACTATGCATATGCATCTGTCTTTGAAAGTCTCATTATAAATTAGAACGTTGAGTCCCAAAACCCTTGCGGATTTAGCATTCATCTGAATGTAAATATCAGCACAGCCCTAGGCAAGCAGCCCCTCTCGTGGCCACGCCCCGGAACTACTCTGCTCCTTTGCTCGCGCGCTCCAGGGTAGAGCACCAACAAAGTGCACTGCTCACTTTCGCCTGCCTGGCCTCCAGGAAGACGAAGGGTCAGGGGGACTGCTCTCTGACATCACGTGAGTTCTGTGAGTTCCGAAGGGGGCTCTTTTCACTTTGGGCCACGTTGAACTGCTTCTCACTTGCCCTGGGACAGCCAACCCAATGTGGCTGGAGAAGATCGCGAAGTGTCTGTGGGAACCACCTGTGCCTTTAGGTAGCAGCAGTAGGCACTGGGGATCACAACAACAACAACAACGTTGTGAGAGCTTATTACCGACCAGGTAATCATTGCATTGGATCAGGTAATATAAATCCATTGAAAGAAGGCAGTACTACCTGATGATTAGGATTTGCACTGAATTTGCACTAGACGACCAAATCCCCTTCCCGGCTACTTCCTAGCTGGTGCCTTAGTTTCCTCATAGGCAAATAGGAATAATAATCCCACCAGCCTCTTAGTATTACTGAGGATTAAATGAGTCATTTACAGAAGACACTTAAAATAGCGTCTGGATCACGGTTAGCCTTTTAATATATATATATATTATTATATATATTTTTATATATATAATGTATATTAATATTTTATATGTGGCTTTGTGTTTATGTATTTTTTACTCCTCCTATGGCATGAGTCAGGTAGCATCACTATTCCCATGTTAGAGAGGAGAATACGATGTGGGGGCGGTCAAAGCCCCGAGCCCCCCGCTCTCACGCGCTGTGCCCCGTGGGCGTCTCCTGTGTGTGTGTGTAGGGAACACAGCATGTGCGTTACTCACCTGCTGCAGGTGCCCGGCCCGCGTTCCCTGGCCACGCATCTTTCCCACACACGCTGGTGCCTCACCTGGCGAGTGTCTGTGACCCTGCCCCAGGGGCAGCTGTTGACACGTGATGACCAGAAACTGGGGGGAAATACCCAGATTCCTCCTTGTTAACGGGTAACTCTGAGGCATGTCCCATGTCTCCCAGTGGGTCCCCAGGGCGACTGCGCCCCAGGTGCCGACGGCGGTAACTTGCTCATCTGTGCACCTTATGTGGCTGCCTTCCGTTTGTGGCTCATCGTCTCACTTCCCTCAGTTTACCTCCCAGATAAACTACCTGTGTTCGTGTCCTTGTCTCAGGGTTGATTTCTGGGGATCCTCAACTAAGACACATATACACACGTAGATGTATTTGTTATGTTTATGTCTGTAGTTACATTAAATGATGTTTTTTTAAAGCGGCAAATAAGTGTATTATTTTCCCAAGGCTGGTGTAACGAATTTAAACTACCACAGACTCGGTGGTTTAAAACACCAGAAGCTTATTCTCTCACGGTCCTGGAGGTCAGAAATCTGGAGTTAGTGACACTAGGCCGAGCTGTCAGCAGGGCCGTGTCCCTCCGGGGGCTCTGGGGGACAATCTGTCCTTACTTCTTCCAGCTTCTGGTGGCTGCTGGCGTCCCTTGGCTTGGGGCTGGGTCCCTCCAGTCTCCAAAGCCAGTGTGTTCGACTCTCTCCTCGCTTTGCCTTTGTATCATCTTCTCCTCTGTGTGTCTGTGCCGAATCTCTCCTGGCCTCTGTCTTCTAAAGATACATGTGATTGCATCTAGGGCCTACCCAGTAACGCCACACGATCTCCCCATCTCAGGAGCCTTAACCTAATCACACCGGAAAGACTTTGCCATAGAAGGTAGCATTCACAGGATCCAGGGATTAGGACGCAGACACCTCTGGGGTCCATTATCAGCCTACCACAATAAAATAGTAATTCATGCAGAAGAGTTTTACTCTTAGTCCCTGTCAGGTGCGGGTACTAGGTAATGCAGAGATGAATAAAGCACAGCCTTTCCCCCTGGGTGCTCATATTCTAAGGAGAGATGGACAAGAAACCCCACCTTTCCAGGGCACTAGGTAAATGCTAAACCAGAGCCGTGAAAAGGGCACGGAGAGATCAAAGAGAAGGGCGCATGACTGAGCCTGTTGCAAGGCATGGAGGGCTTCTTGGAGGAGGTGCCCCTTGAGCCAAACCCCGAGGATAGGCACCCGCAGAACAGAAACTGCCAGTGACCATTCAGCACCCAATCTCCCTGTCTTCCTTCAGAAGTGCGCCTGAGTTTCGTCGGGGGCCGTCAAGTGCTTGGCCAAATAGTACATATTTCCTGCCTACCATATAGATGGGGGTGGCCATCGAGATGTAAGTGGAGGCTGATGGTTGGACTTTCTGGAAAGCTCTTTAAGGAAAAGCAACCTCAGTGCATGTGCCCTTAACCCTTGTCCTTCCTTCTTACTGCCGTGTGCTTGTGATGGCTCAGGCTGCCAGGGCCAGCTGGTGATCTTCTGCAACGCTGAGAAAGGAAGTGAGAGGCCGGCGTAGAAAGGCTTAGAAGGCCGGCCCCCGAGGGCCTGTGTGGTCACCATGCTATCGTGGGCCTGCCTGCCTGCCTCCAGCCTGCTTTAACATGGCAACACAACCAGTCGTACGTGAGCCGCTGTTTTGTTGTTGTTACCGTTTGCTGTTTGCACTTGATTTCTAACAGACACAAGGTGGGAAGAGCTTGTCAGGAAGAAAGGAAGGACAGTGGGCACCAATTCACAGAGGCAGGAGGAAGTGGGCGTGTCCGGGGGGCATGGCTGGGATGGGGGCGTGTGTGGGGAGAGGTGGCCGTCGGGGAAGAGTCGGGCGACCAGGGGCCTCTACACGAAATCCACAATTCCAAATTGAAGAAAAAAGTAGCAAAAGGGAAGTCAGACTTTGGAGGGGGAGACTGAGGAAAATTAGATAAGAGAGAATTTCCCAGAAGTTGGTATTCAGGAGAAAGTTACTGCTCAGGTGGCCACACAGTTGGCCGCTGTGTGTTCAAGGGTGAAACAGGCCTTATATCCAGTCAGCAGAGCCCCTGCCTGGGCCTGCATTTCAGAGGCCCGCCCCGGGCTGCAGCCACCCACAGGGCAGAGTCCACAGGGCCTGCACCCTGCAGGGCCCCCCCTCAAGAACATATCACGCCACCAGTACAAACCTTAAGCCAAAGGGGGTGGTCAGGAGGCTCTGTTTGTGGGGGCAGAGGGGAGGGGTGGATGAAGCTTCCATGTGTGGGCTTTGGGCCAGGGGCGGGCTCCCCTCCCTCCCGCAACTACATTCTGGTGAGGAGCTCCTCGGAGTCCAGGAATCGCGAACTTGAGCTTGGGCTTCCAGGTTGTCACAAGGTCATGTGTGGAAGGGTGGGAAAATAGAACGTATTTTGTCTGACAGCGTGATAGCTTGATTTACGACTTCAAAGTGCAGAGACCTATGCTATGAGGGCTTCCCTATGCCCCGGGCCTCACAAATATCGGGGGCTGGCCTGCTCAAGATGACAGCGTGAACGATTCCAGAGTACTTCTGAGCGGCAACAGTGCCCTGCCCCCACTACCTCCTCCATCCCCTCTGCCAATATCAAAATTGCCCTGCTGCAGAGAGCAGACTCCGCCTGGGAGTCTCTGGGTTTCCTGGGGCTTCTTGCCCTGATGCTGGGGCCCTTGGAGTGGACTTAGCTGTGGGGCTTATTCCTGTCGTGTGACTGCTGGTCTAGTTTTCTAGGAGGCTAACCCCTCCCTCCGGGCCTTCTCTCTCTCCTCCTGGGACTCTCCCACCACGATCTGTGGTCCCTCCCCTGTGGTCCCCTCTCTGCTTCGTAAATATATATGCGTGCAATTCTGGGTTGAATTGTGTTCCTGAAAAAGATGTTGAAGTTCTAACCCCAGGTGCCTGTGAGTGTGACCTTATTGGAAATAGGGTTTTGGGAGGTGATCGAGTTAAAACGTGGTCATTAAGATGGGCCCTAATCCAGTATGACTTGGGGTCCTTATAAAAAGGGGAATTTTTGGACACAGAGACAGACCTCTACAGAGGAAAGGTGATGTGAAGACACAGGGAAAGCACCATTTACAGGCCGAGGAACTCCTGAGGCCACCAGAAACTAGGAGAGAGGCATAGGACAGATTCTCCCTCACAGCCCTCGGGAAAAACCAGCCCTGGGGACCTCTTGATCTGGGACTCCCAGCCTCCAGAACTGTGAGACCACACATTTCTGCTGCCAAAGCCACCCGATTTGTCGTACTTTGTTCTGGGGGCCCCAGGAAACGAATGCAGGGACTAGTTGCCCAAACACAGCATGCGACATCGATTTGATTTGTCTCCCCGTCTAAACTGTCAGCTTCCTAAGGGCCCAAACCACAGTGTCCCAGGACCTAGCACAGTGCCTGGCATACAATAGGCAGTCGAAAATACATTGGTGCCATAAGAACAATTCGACTTCAAAGTGCAAAAGTACTGGAGAGAACTTTAACCGTCATCCTGATTAACCACAACAGATGCAAATTAGAAGCGAGTGTTCTTTCAATGACTCTGGCCCTCTTAATCGTCTCATCACCTAGTTATGGCCCCCGGGAAATACCTGTTCCTGAGTTTTGCTTTGCTGATCAACGAGTGTGAGGCAGAAAAGCAGTGAGGCAGGGTAGGGGGGAGGAATTCCATTCTGCAAGCTGGGTGGGAAGAGAGAGCCCGGACCCTCGTTCACTGTGATACATCTGGACGTTCTTTTCCACGCACTGAATCGATTTCAGGTGCTTATCTCGCAGCACCACCCACCACGAAGCGGGGCTGAGGGCCTGGGGAAGAGCCAGGAGTGATTTATGGGGCCCTGGGCGGTGGTTCTGGGGAATGCATCATAGCCGTGAGTTCCTGGCTCAGACTACACGCCTTTGCTCTGGGGGCACGTGTTCCCCACCGCAAGTGACAAGAGAAACCCAGGGCGTCTCAGAGGAGCCCGGCTCCAGGGGCTCCCGGTCCAAACTCCCAGGGCTAGTCCTGAGACCTGTTCAGCACTCTCTGGAGACCCGGGGATCTCAGCTCAGCCCTGTATACTATCCCACTCTCATAATTTGGGAGCAGTCGGCAGAAGAACTGCAGTCCTCCAGAAATGTGATTTGGGCGCTTGTTCCCCAGCTCCACCGTAACTGTCTTAGAGGTGAATATATTTCCCCAGTAATTCATTATTTTTTTAAAGTATAGTAGGCAGAATACTGGGTCATGTAAAAACACACTGTGCTAAAAGGAATTACCTTGTAATTAAATAAGCTGCATTTGAATTTGAATCTTTTCTGAGCTAAGCTTCAGCTCTGAATTATTACTCAACAGTGATCAGTGCCTTGAGAAAGCGAGCTTCAGCTTTCATTGCCAAATGTACGTATGATAACTAGGGAAAAAGGCAAAAATAATAAATAACAAATAAATAATAAAATAATAAATGGTAAATAATAAATGAAAATAAGAATACATTTTAAAAGGCAATCAATAATGATTACCCCTGGACCATGAGATTATGGGTGATACAAGTTTTTTTATATTTTTATTTTCCAAAGTTTGAAAATTAACATGGTTTTTAAAAAATTTTTTTTAATGTTTATTTATTTTTGCAAGAGAGAGAGAAGGCGGTGGAGAGGCAGAGAGAGAGGAAGACACAGAATCTAAAGCAGGCTCCAGGCTCTGAGCTGTCAGCACAGAGTCTGATGCAGGACTTGAACTCATGATCTGTGAGATCATGACCTGAGTCAAAGTCGGACGCTCAACTGACTGAGTCACCCAGGCGCCCCTATTTATTTCCTTTATTAAAGTACAGATGAAGACTGGAGGTCATGGTTCCTCCATGGCAGTCTACACTTGGGTCACCCTGGAGAGAGGCAAACACTGGGGACTCTCTTAATCCCCCTCTGGACAGTCAGCTCCTTTGGTTCAACTGGTCCCTTCTGCTATAGATTAAAGTGGTTAGTCCTGGGGCGCCTGGGTGGCTCAGCCGGTTAAGCATCTGACTTCAGCTCAGGTCATGATCTGAGGGTTCCTGAGTTCGAGCCCCGCATGGGGCTCTGTGCTGACAGCTCAGAGCCTGGAGCCTGCTTTGGATTCTGTGTCTCCCTCTCTCTCTGCCTCTCCCCTGCTCACGCTCTGTCTCTGTCTCTCTCAAAAATAAATAAGCATTAAAAAAAAAATTACAGCGGTCCGTCCTTATTTGAACCTCAGTAGACTGCGGGTACCTTATTCCATAGTAGCCCTGGGTCTACTTGCATAATAGAATGACAACTCATATTTGCATGATGCTTCAGAGTGGCGGTTTCTCAGCTCAGACTGCACAATTGAATTGTCTGAGGAGCTTTGCCAGCCCAGCCCTAACCCCAGAGTACTGACTTAATTGGTCTGGGGTGGGCGCCGCTTTTGGAATCGTGCAAAAGCTCCCCAGCGACTCTGATACGCAGCCACTGCTGAGAATCACGGCTTCCGAGTTTTTAAATCACTTGTCCACCATTTCAGCTGATTCTTGGGGCCGCTCTCGGCAAGGCGAGTCCGCTCTAGTTTCCCTGGCAAGTCTTTTTATAGGCACTACTTGAGAAACCTTAAATCTCATTCTACCTCTGGAGTGTTTCCAGTTTTCTTTCTTTCTTTTTTTTTTCTTTTCCGCGGAAGCTATGATTGATATGCCTTCCAGCTTTAAAATTCTTCAATTATCTGAATGTAAACTCTTTGACTCTAGAGAGCTTGGTCTCTTCTGTGATTCCCAAAGCCCTGGAAACATTTTGGTCTCAAAATCTTCGCTACCCAAAGACAATGGGGAGCCTTTCCAGCTTCTGGCCACCCAGAATTGTCCTACCGTCCCTTTTAGGCAGAGGCCAAAAGACGTGAATGCGTTCTGGGGAGGCAGGGACTGTGAAAGTGACTGTCTGGTGGCTTCCTCCTAGAGACATCCTACAGACAGTATAGTGAGTGGTGCTGAATCATAACAGAAGGAGTGGGCCTGTCTCACCCGAGGCCTGGGTCCCGACCTGTGACCTTGGGCAAATTGCTTACTGGTATTGAGCTTCAGTTTTCTCCTCCGTCGTAACACGGGGATGATGTTTTATGGCTCACAGAGTAAACTCTACAAAGTTCAAAGATACACTTTCATCCCTGTGGTCGTCACACAACCTAAGTCGGGGCAAATTTTTACATCCCATTTTACCAACTAGGCAAATTTGACTTAAGGACATTTAAGTGACTCGTTCAAAATCACACAAATAGCAAGCGACAGACCTTGGTTTTGAAGTCAATTCCTATTAGTTCCAAACCCTTTATTTGTTTCACTACGCCATGTTAAGTTCCCTAAAAGTGTCAATAATGTCCTCAACCCTACAGGGTTGTTAGTAGGATTGAATGTGATAAGGCCAGGCAGCAGGCAGGGGACCTGCCTGTCGTTTTGTCAATAAAGTGTTGCTATTAATAAAAATAGAGTAAGCACAGGCCCCCTGCCACTCACCTGTCTCTTACCATATTCTTCCTTCTCTCTGTAAATCTTGAGTGTTGGTTTTTGGTTTGTATTTTGTAATGCGAGCACCTGACTGTAGCTTTCATTGCCTAAGCATCCACTTCAAAGACGACTATTTCAAATAAACACATTGCCAGCCAAACAACCAGGTAACTGGCCAGGCCACCTGCCCCTCGGAGGCCCCTTTGTTTTAGAAATCTTAATGTCTTTTTTTTTTTTTTTTTAATTTTAGTTAACATACAGGGCAATACTGGTTTCGCGAGTAGAATTCAGTGACTCCTCACATACACACACTACCCAGTGCTCATCACAAGTGCCCTCCTTAGTACCCATCCCCCATCTAGCCCATCCCCCACCCACCTTTCTCCGTCAAACCCTCAGTTCTCTATCGTTAAAAATTGTTGATTTTGATGACTGACCATTTGGACCACTTGTTTTTTGTCTTCCTGTGCTTTAAGTTCCTGCTTTTGTGTTTTAAAATCAGCAATTAGGAGTGAGTCCTGAAACCCTAGACCCCACGGGAGCAACCTCAGTAAAAGCAGGACCCAAGCAGACCTTTGGCTAAGGTCTCCCTCCCCCTCCCTCTCTCCCTCTACATGACCCGCTGTGTGGTCCCAGAGTACTATGTAATTTTCAGGTCCTATAGATGATAAACCTTTAGTTTTCAGTTTCCTGATGGTGATAGCTACGGGCATCTTGCAGTCCTATTAGGACCACAAAGGCCAGTCCGATCACAACCTTGGTTATTGATAGGCTGAGATTGGCACACCGCACTCTCCCACACTCTAGAAGCTCCAAAGGTCTAAGCCTGCTCTCATGTGACTAGAGCAGAGTCTCTGGGGGAGGGACCCAGGTTTGGCAGTTTTTACTTTTTTTTTTTTTTTTTTTTTTTTAAAGCTTCCTAGATGGGCCCAACGGGCAGGCAGAGATGAGAACCACTGTCAGAGCAGCTGCTGGCTTTCTCTGCAGCCCCCACCCACCCCAGCCACGCCACGGAGCCTGGTGCACAAAGAGGTGCTCCGTGGTTTGTGGACACAGTGGGCTGGAATTGGCCAATCCAGACTTAGATCCTGAGAGACAGGGATGTATTCTCTCTGTGCCTCGGATTCCTCATTTATTAGGAAACAAAAATAGGAAAGCAGGCCATGCTGGGCTGTCTCAGGGGAGGGCTGAGAGGCGAGTAAGAGAGTTACCGTGTGGGCTCATGTGCTCACGTTCGTGAGGCTGGAACGTTGTGCAGACAGGTAAGGTGGTAGGACCGTGTTCTAGGCGCTTAATAAATATTTATTGATTTTTCACAAGCTCTTACTTACCCATCTTTTCTTCACCCTTAAATATGAAGCCGGGGGAAATAAAGAAGAAATATAATTGCACCTCACACGTCAGGACTCCCCGGGCATCTCACATTAATAGGGCCTCTTCAGCCATCCTCTAAGTGCTAATAATTCCTGGGCGTTTTGATGGTAGCACTTTCTCCCAGAGATGAATTGACCCCAGCTAAGAGCCCGGCTCCTTCCCAAATCTCATTACAATCAGGCTTGATGGCAGGCAGGCTTCAGGATGTAACAAAATTAGAGCTTTTAAATCATTATCTCGACGCCGGGAGCATCACACTAATAAACGGGAGTGAAAATGCAGGAGAAAACGCAGGGAAGGCACAGCGGCCTCCACGCCTGGAGCCTCCCTCCTGCCACACTCCCCACCACAAATCACCGGGAGGGAAACCGATGGCCCCAAACCAATAGCCGGGC